>NC_077229.1:408184708-408229708 GCF_027887165.1 Monodelphis domestica | reverse complement strand
TGTTTAGTTCATTCAGAATTAAACACTTTCATTCTAAGCTATTGTTAATGACCTTTCTACATGATATGAGTGGACTAAGTCTTCTGAATGTCATTTTCTCTGATGACTGAGAATCTTGAAGGGTTATACAGGCTCATTTTTCTGAATATTAGTGATCGCTATCTGGAATTGGGAATGTTCTACATTAATTCGGTACTGATGTTACTTGGACCTATCTTCAATTCTAAAATATCATGGAATATTTTGCACTCTCAAAAATATTCTTCTTTTCCTCCTACTTCCCTATTGGGGAATGTACTCTCAAAAATAAACTGATTCTTTATTGGACTTTTTTGTCTAAAAAGATGCCATGATATTCCAGTAAATTGGTTAATTGGATTTGGGTTAATTGAGGTCTTATTGCATTTACTCTAAATGTAGTTTAATGTGTGAGAGCCTAAGCTAAGATGCCATTGAGCATTCCACTCAAACTAACCTGTATGCTCCAAAAAGGCTGCATTTCCAAGTTTTGTTCTTTGCAATAATCCTCAGCTGAACACTGGCAACTCCAAAGGTGTTTCCAAGAGGAGTCCTGGCTTCTGAAATGTTGCCTACCCAGCACAAAAATGAAAATTGTACTCTGTCTTATTTGTTTGCACAGCAAAGGGTCTGGAGGATTGAGTGCTCATTCAGGAGGGAGTACACATGACCTGTGTGTGGAGGCTAGGTGTTCATTCAGACATTAGAGGGCAAGGTAGTGAGTGGAAAACATTCAAGAAACTCCAGCGGCATCCCAAACCTAGCTGTCTAGTTCTTGTCTAGCCAGAGCCTGTAGCAGAAGCAAAGAAAGCATGTATCTTTGTTATTTTTCTATCATAGTCTTCAATCCCAAATGTGCTCTTTCCTACTTAAGATAATTCCATTCTATTATTGTTTAAAGCTAAAATAAGTCTGACCCTGACCCAAATCTAAAGAATAAATTTTTTTCATGAGTTACATCATCATCTAGACTGACGTTGAACATCATTCATTTGAATTTTAAATAAACTATAATAGACTTGCCATGTTGCTATATTCTGAATTTTGTCCCAATTTCCCTCTCATATAGCACTCTCATGCTATACACTATGATGTTCCCACAAAAATGGGATAGAGGTCTGGAATGGCTATTGAATACTACTGAGAAAGGAGTGGGGACATTGGGAGCATTAGAGAAAGGGGATGATTAGAGGAAAAGAGGAGAGAAAATTACAGATTTGGGGAAGTATTTTAAGTGATGAAGAAGGAAGGAAGGAAGAAAGATTAAGCACCTATTAAGTGTTAGGCACAGTGTTATAGTTGTTATTCAGACGTGTCTAATTTTGTGACCCTGTGAACCATACTATCCTTGGAGTTTTCTTTGCAAGATTCTGAAATGGTTTGCTATTTCCTTCTCCAGTGGATTAATTCAAACAGGGGTTGTGACTAGCCTAAGGTCACACAGCTAGTAAGTGTCTGAGGCTGGATTTGAATTCATATCCTTCTTACTCCAGGCCCACATCTCTTTCCACTAAGACATCTAGCTGCCCTTAGACACAGTGCTAAATGTTTTACAAATACTATATCATGTAATTGTCAAAAAAAAAAAACAGGTTTTTGTTGGAAAAGGGAAAGTAATAAGTCTTTATAAAGCATTCACTGTATTCCATCTACTTTGCTAACTAATTTTAACAAATATCTCATTTGAGATAATGGGTGTTATTATTATACACACTTTACAGTTAAGAAAAGTGAGGCAAACAAAAGTTAAGGCACTTGCCCAGGATAACACAAATATTAAGTGTCTGAGTCTGGATTTGAACTCATGTATTTCTGATTGCAAGCCTAGCAACAGATATACTAATGGTGCCCCCTAACCATCTCAAAAATATTGCAAAAATCTATTTTTCCCTATTTTGATGACAATTTCTGATAGGTAGCATAGTATTATGGAGAAATATGGGCCTCAGAGGTGAGGAGACTTGGGTTCAAGTCCTTTCTCGAGCCATAATTGACTGTGTGAACCTGAACAAGTAAACTTCAATTACCTTGGCAACACTTACTTTAATTTCAAGCAAAGGTGCCAAACAATCTTAGAAAAGGGAAGTCTACTCATCTGGGAGGTCCTAATATCAGGAAAGTCACAGGTCTATTCCTGGTCCCTAATATCCAACAAGTTAAACACCATGTACTATCTCATGTCCTTTTTCACCAATACTTTTTTAACTCAGCAATTTAAAGATAGTTTTTCCCATGAAACAACGTTTTGATTTTTATAATAGAATTCAGTGAGAAAATGTGATTCACTTTACTTAAATTTGATTTATTGACAACATCTTGCCATACAGTGAGGGTTTCAGGCATGTAGGCCTGGAGGGATTGAGGGACTAATGGTGTGGAAGCAAACTTCTCCTACTTTATAACTTTGCCATAGTCTGGCCCTGACTGGATGGTCCCCAGCATGTGGGAGGCAGACCCAAGTTGATGGTTTTTATTTAACATAGTTTCCCTTTTACTGCTGCTTTCTAAAGTTGAAGGTAAGAGACAAATATTCAAATGAAACCTAAGCAAATTGGTACCAACACCAGGGTGTCATTTCTACCTCACTTATGCTCCTTACAAACAGGTAGCTACCATACTTGGTCCATACTTGCGTGGATGGAATATTCTATCCAGTAATTGAGTCTTTTTTTCTAGGTAACATCTTTTCTCAATCCATTTGAAGAGTGACATTCTCCCAGATAGTATGATGGTTCCAAAGAAATGAAAAGTCCCTGTCCTCAAGAATATTGTTGTTGTTCATCCTTCCTTTTGGAAGAAGACCAATGACATCATAGGTGTTGTTTTGACTTGCAAGTTAATTGGATTTAAATGAGGCAAAGTCAATTAGACATCAGTCTCACTCTCTCTTCCAGAGTCATCAAAGTCCAAATGCAGGACAAACGTCAAGATGATAAGAGATGGTCTCTGATACACTGGATGGATTTGGTGTCTATAATGTCTGACCAAACTCTGAGCCTTCATGGCCATTGGAACAAACTGTTCTCATATACCCATTCTACCAGGGTATGTCTTCACATGCTTGGGATAGGCATCTCCCTAACTCAACACAGATCTGAGACCTGTCAGTTACCCTCAACCTGGTTTAACCTATTGGCTAAGATAGTTATAATGAGAATCACAGGTGAAAGTTGGATGAAAGATGGCTACCAAAAGGAGAATAAGCAGCCCTGACTAGAGATCAGCAAGTCTTGAAAAGGTTCAGCCACCCTCATTCCAGAGATGCTAGTCAAGGAAATCATGATCTGGTTGAGAAAATCACATTCTGTAAGGAATTAAATTAAGGGGTTGGACTAAATATATGAGAATTCTAAATTAATATTGTGATCACTGATTTCACAATGAATACAGCCTAAGTTAAAATTACTTTTAGCAGCTTTTATTTACAGAAATGTGAAAGTGAAAGTAGAGAAATGAAAAAGAGGCTTGAGGAGATATCTATCCCACTACACTAAATATTTCTCTGGTGCTCAGTTCAACCCACGCAGGGTTCATTAAACCCACAGTAGGAGCACTTGGTGGTGAATTAAGCAAGGGTTCAACCCATGTGGTCTCCTCCAGGAAAGGGAGGTCTCTCCAGAACTAATCTCTCCAAAATCCAGGAAATGAGGGTCAGTTTCTAACTCTCCCTGGTTGAAGCTCCAAAGGAAATGTTCCAGGAGCAGTCTTACCAGAAGCAGTCCTAGGTCCAAGTAAAGCTGAAGACCAAAGTCCCAAGGTGAAGCCCCAGAGGAGAAGATCCTCCAACCTGAAAATTCAGGATGAAGACCTCTTGGACAGGAAGTTCATCATCTCTTATAGTTCTTTTTTATGTCACTTCCTGTCCCTTCCTCCTCTTTACAAGGACCAATTGTAGTCTTTTAATTTGCTTAGCTCTGCCCTAGCAGTGTTTCTTGGTTCTACCTCTCCTCCTATGAGGGTGTAAATTCTTATCAAAGGATTCACAAGTTTCTGACTAATTGAGTTAAAAGGGTAACGTTCTCTAAGTGGCTTGGGAACTCCCCCATACCAAGTAGGGGTGTTCTAGCTTCGGTTGATTAATTTAAAAATAGACAAGGGGAGTGTCAATCCCATATTAACAATACAAAAGTCAGGAGTTAAATAGCATATCAAGACAAAGAGTCAGAAGACATTCAATGATTCTTTGAATCATTATGTTGTTGATTCCATAAAGATATATAGGAACACACACACATACATATATATATTCACATAATCATATTCTCTGTGTGTGTGTGTGTGTGTGTGAAGATACTGGATTTCCTAAATTTCATGCCTCTGGCAAGAGGTAGAGCTGAGCCTAGAATTCAGATATCCTGACTCTTATTCTTAGGGGTTCTTCTTCCACACCAATTAGACAATGTTTATTTTGGAAATAAGGAGGGATTAGATGTGTAACAACCCACTTCTTTCAGAAAATTATGAAGTCATCTCATAAACATGTTAGCTATGTGACACTTGGCAAATAATTTAACCTCTATGGACTATAGTTTCCTCATATTTTAAATGGGGAGCAGTGGATGTGATGACCTCTAAATTTCCTTCTAATTTATTATCTTGGACCCTAAGACAAGCCTAGGATAAGCAACAAATGAGGTGGTGCTACGAGACGGGAAATACCTGTGAATTCAATAGGTTGGAAAAGTCTCCCAGGAGCAAATACAACATTATCTACATTTCTACTTGAAGGATTTAGATCATTAGAGAGTAGGGAAAGGAGTATATTAGATAGTGACGAACTTCAAAAACTATTGCTTCCAAAATCAAAGAAGTGAATATAGAATTAATCTTGCCCCAACCTACCCATACATACACATCAACCCTTTAGGTTGCCACTAGTCTTTAGAATCATAGGGCTGGAAGACAAAAAATAATATTTTAATACTTTCAGCCATTTAAAGCTGAGGAGACCAAAACTTCAAAACTGCAAGTGATTTGGTCCATGTTATATAAGCTAATGCTAAGAAATGGAAAATAAAAGATTTGACCAAAGTCTTCAGAATCCCAATCTGGGAATTTTCCAAGTATGCCTTGAAGTCTGGCATGTGTGCTTCCCAGAAGCCAAGTTATTAGGGAAGTATGATGTGAGGATGGTGGGGGGAATGACAGGATTCCCAGTTATGCAAGTAACCAATGATAGTTTTCCAGAAGATTATCCCACCTCTCTTCAAAATTCAAATAAAATTTCACCTCCCTCATGAAGCATCTTGTATTGATTGCTACATTCCTACCCATCTTTTCCCCACTCCTCAACTGATTAGCAGTCAGTAATTTCTTACCTTTCTGGTTTATTCAGCTCTTATTTTGCTCCCCTCTGAAATATTAGTCATATAATATTGTGTGTTAAAAATGTACATATTGGTACTATCCTTCTACTAGACTACATCCTCCATGAGAGTAGAAGCAGAATTATAGCTAAATAGTTTCTCTCTCCTTCAATGTCATTCTGGAAAGCTTGAAGCTATCTCCCCACCTTCTGATGAACTTACTTGTGCGGTCTTCTTTTTTGATACTTTGCTGTATCTGTTTTCTCAGTAGCATGGGAACACCATCCACCAAGACAAAGCATAGCCCATGTATGCCTTCTTATCATGAGTGTTTATTGCCCATGACCTTACAAAAATTCTCTTAGAGGTTTTATGTAATACACTGGATGCTTTCCTCTTGCCTTTAGTATTCTATAGATATGCAAGCTTTCTATCTGCTATTCATCATTCTTGAGACATATCCAGTCCACCTCTTCAATTTATTCATTTCCCTGATGATATCTTTGGGGCCACTTTTTGCTAACAAGTTATTCTTAGTAATATAAATAAACCTGCTTACATCCTGCTTACATCCTTCTATTTCCCTTTGGATCACCTTGGATTCTTTTGAGATGGTAATGTTCCATTATTTACATCTTCATGGCATCACGAGGATAATATTGATATTAAAAATACGTGCTTTGGTGACAGGGGGTCATGTGCAATTTCCCAAATGCCAGCCACTCCTATTTAATTCAGAACTTAGTTAATTGTTTGTCCTCAAAGAATGTCTAGGAAATGTATACTTTGGCTTCTGAGATGGACTTAATCATTGATGAAGCCATCTACCTGATTATCAAATTCTGGGCAATATAAATTCTTCATTTACTTATATTTTGCTGTGGATGGTAATAAGCAAATATACCATTGAGGAGGCTCCAGAGTAAAATACAATCAGCACTTTGGCATCCACAAACAGGATCATCTAAGGAAACTCACCATCTATAGAGAATCCCTCAATGGCCTTTGTATAAACCATCTTCCTCATCAATGGCAAACACCATTGCCAAACTTATGATTTCATCTATTATATGCCTCAGTTAATAATCAGGAAAATATTGAACAAATCATTCTTGTGGTTGTGTAGTTCAAGAGATATTACATAATTTTAATAGACATGGGAGACACAATTTCAGAGGACAGCCTCCACTCTTATCAGAGAATATTTCTTTTTAATTAAAAGTCAGCTAATAAACATTTCAAGCACCTTCTCTATGCTGGACATTGGTAAGAACTAGGAAACATTAAATAGTACCTGTCCTTAAGAGGAAGTTAATATCCTAACGGAGGAGAAAAATGCAAATGACTGTGTAAAAGAAGAGATATATATCACATATATGTGATATATATATGTGTGTGTGTATCACACACAAACATTATATATGATAAAATAGAGAGTCAATGGGGAAGACAAAAACTTCAAGGGGCATTTTGGGAAAAGCTTCCCATACAAGTTGAGATCTTACCTGGGTTTTGAAGGAAGTCACAGAATCCAGGAAGTAGAAATTAGAAGGGAGAGAGTTCCAGGTTTGGGGAACATTGATAAAAATTCCTGGAGGAGAGAGATAGAATAACCTGTATATGGAGCATTAAGGAGACCCTTGAACCTAGATCACACAGTTCTAAAGGGTGAATAAGCTGAAAGGAAGCTGGCAAATGTGAAGTGACAGATTATGTAGGGCTTTGAATGCCAAACAGGATTTTATATTTGATCCTAGAGATGACAGGGTACAATTGGAGGTTATTGAATAGGGGTGGAGTGACAGTCAGATCTATGCTATGGAAAGACTAATTTGAAAGCTGAGTGGAAACTAGACTAAGGTGAGGTGAGATTTAAGGCTGAGAGACTAACCAAGGGTCTTGTGTTCCATGCACTTCTCAGGCATCTGTGTGCCCGTGAAGATAGATGTGATCTACTCTAAGGAAAACGGTGTGGTGGCTTTGGAATCAGAGGAGCTGAGTTTGAACTGGGAATTTAATGTGACCTTGTTAAGTTATATCCTGTCTCTGTTCACAGTTTCCTCTTTTTTAAGTTGTAAAATAAAGATGTTATAAACATTTTTCTAGGTCCAAATCTATGATCCTGTGATCTAGAACCCTGTCTCTTCCTTTCTTATGTTTCCATTAAGAATAGCCATCTGAGAAAATTTTGAACATCAGTCTTTGAATCTGTCATTAAAAACCAAATCCCTTCAAATGCATATTTTTTTTCTGACATTTACTGGGATACTCATGAAATAGGAAATAAAAATGAAAATAATATCACACCTATCCAAAAATCACTTCCCTTTTAGTCTCTTAAAAAATAAGAACACTGAACTCACAATCAAGCACCCTTATTTTCAATCCTATACAATCTTTTGTGCAAAAAAAAAAATTCCTCCTCTGAACTTCCGATTTTGTTGTTGTTGTTTGTTTGTTTTTTTGTTTTTCCCTTGTGTTTTGTTTTAGGCTAAAATGATCTACCAGTTTGAAGCTATGTTGGCTTTTTATAAGCACTGATTCTTTGTTAGGTAGCTAGTTAGCATTGAAGTAATACTTTAAGGTCTATGAAGCATGTCACAAATGTCTCTTGATCCTCACAATAACCACAAGACAGTGATGCTATTATTATTTCCATTTTACAGATGAGAAAATGGAGGCAGGTGGAGATCAGCTAAATTGTCCACATTCACGTAAATGATAAGTGTCTGAAGCTAACATTGAATTCAAGTCTTCTTGAATGTAGGTCTACCATTCTACACACTGTACACTTAGCAGTTTTTGTTTGATATACACTTGCCATCTCTTAAAGGACCTGTTCTAGAATTTTCTAAGGTATCAAAGTAATTTTCAATGTTTTATAATTTTCACTCTTTTTTTCCCCTTTGGTAAAACATTTGGCCTCCTCTAGTCTCTTTCCTATTTTCAGTCTTTCAAATATCACTGACAACAGATGAGCAATCCTCTTTGCCATTTCTTTTAGTACCAAAAATATTATTCTGGGCCACAGCAAATGAATTGTCAAAGACAAGTAGATATTTCCTCATTAGTGTCTCATTTATCTTATCCTTGATATCAATTTGGGTTCTGAAATTTTGAGTGCAAAACTCAAAATTCTTAGCAGAGAAAATTTATGTGAAATATGAAATGAACCCAATAGCCATTTTCTTGATTTTATACCATATTTTTATACATAATTAGTTATGCTTCCATCTTTTATCCTATTCATTCCCCCAATATAGAAAAAAGAGAAAGAAAACAAAATACCTTGTTATATTTCTTAGCTCTCATTATTTTAAAATTAATTCTGAGGTCTATCAAATCTAACACTATTTTTAGGGAACTATCTCATGCTCTAATATTCACTTTCTATTACTTGCTTTAAAACTTGGTTTTCTGTATATATTTTTAAAAATTAAGTTAGTTGATGAATTTATTATATATCAATAGTGGTCTTTTCCAAAAACTCCTATGTTTTCCATCCATCGAGATTATTTTCATAAGTTTCTTCAAATGAACCTCATTTCTTTGTCTCTAGAACAGTGACATTATTAAGTTGTTGTGAGGAAACCATCATCTAAATGTAAAATATTATTATTTCATCTACTTAAATGGAATGTAACCTATCTCAATCTATAGTTTTTTACTTTGAGTCCTGCACACAAACATTAGTCTCCATTTGGAGCCTATATTGTAGCTGCGCCCAGGTTGACTCTCTGCCCCAGAATATATTATATTGGTAAACTACATTAATATCCCATGGCCCTAAGGGGTAAATGATGCCCAAAGAGAAGTAATCAACATGATAAAATAGATCATCTGAGAGATTCCAAGCAGCCTTGTACAAGTCAGCAAAACCTCTCATTAAAGCAAAGGCTGACTCAGCACACCTGGGTAGCCATTAGTTCTCCAAAGCATCTTTTCACTTCCTTTATGGCCTGGCAGCCAGCTTTTAGGAAGTCCATAACCAAAGGAATCAAACTGACTCCTTAATTACCACAGCCACAAAAGGGGTTGATGGTCCCATTAGGACTAAAAGAAGCTTGGATGTAAGCCTGTGCACAAATGGCTACTTGAATCTCATCCTTCTTCACCAAGGTTTAGTACAGACAGACAACAAAAAAGACATCATTTAGCCCCTTTGAAGGGATCTCAACTTGGGTTCTCTATGCCTTATGTGAGAAAGCATTATTTCTGAGATGAAACTGGGAGCAACACGGAATATAAACTCATGGTTTTACTAGATGGACTGTCAGGAACAGGTCAGCTCATGTTAATAGAATACACTTCATCTGCAATAACCAACATATTATTGAGTCACAGAGATTGACCCTTATTTAAATAGGGTTAGTTTTGTATTCTCTGTCCACATCAAATAAATAATTAACTTGAAATTCATTGTACAAAGCAATATCTATAGAGTATGTACATTCTTTTCTCCCCAGCATTCACCTTAAAGTTTGTATGCTACCATGCCAACAAGGACAACTCATAGTCCCACTTCCTCAATGAATGTTTCTATGATAATCCCAGCCCACAGAATCATCTCCTCCCTCTGAGGTCCAGAGGACTTCTCTTTGGTTCCATAGATTTATAATTATACTACTCTATTATTTTCTCTCATTTTTTCACATGTATAACATCTTATCTCTTGAAAGACATTCTAAGTTTTCTGAGGACACAGATCAAAAACATAATATAACTACTAGTATTGTGCCAATACTGGCCAACAGTTAAGTTTTCAGTGTAAACATTTATAGGGAAGAAATTGGTGAATGCTATAAATTGGGGCTTGATTTATTATTTTGTTCATTGTCTAGACATAAGTAAATGATGAAGAAAAAGTTAATAATTCAGACTGAACTTAAAATTTGTTTTGAGCACATTATTTTTTAAAGAATTAATTGTTAAAAACTTTTACCAGAATAATCTACTTATAATTACCATAGCATGTAACACAGCTCTGATTGAAATATCACCACCAACAACAAAACCTACATATGTTGACTTAAGTTGCATTTCCTTCCTGTTCAAAAATTCTATACTCCTGTGGTTTCGATGCCCTTCACAGGTCAAACTTATCAACTCTAATATCATCACCATGCTACTGTCTCATGCCTTGACTGATACTATCTCCCTAAATATTCTCTCCCCTCTGATTGAAAGGACAAAGGTTGAAGAATTAAGCTTCTTCCAATGTCTTCCTTTATAGTAGCAGAAACTGAAATTTTGTTCTTCCTATGCTGCATATTTTGCTCTATCTTGGTTCAATTTCACTGAACAAGATGCCCCCACACCTGGTACCTCCTTGTTCCCCAACCCTTAAATTTTCCTGCCTCATTTCATTTATTACATTCCCATATCAGATTGTGAACTTCTTATGGGCAGGGGTTGATTTTCTTTTTATTAATTGTATCCTTGAGACTTAGCACACTGCCTGACATATAGTAGACATTTAATAAATATTTATTGGATTAGAATCATATTTTTCTTTCCAAAATTTCTGATGGCTATATCAATATATTTTCTTTCTTTTAAATTCAGCATCTTTTTGTATGGATCTGAGCTAAATGCACTTAGAAAGAATCAGGTAAAGCCCCTGCTTTTCAGTAGCTCAGCAAATTCTAAGGATTTGCAGACTGAAGAAGTCTTGTTTTCTCACAGAGCTCAATGCACTGGATTGGAACTAGGAAGATCCAGTTTCTCATTCCTACTCTACTACTATTTGCATATGGAACCTTGGGAAAATGATTCCATTCTCTGGCTGTCTCATGTTTTTTCTGTAAAATAAAGGGAGTGGACTAAATGATCTCTACTATTGCTACCAGCTATGCAGTAATATATAAACCTGTTTTCTTTTCTATGAAGAGCTCACATATATTGTACATTTCAAAAGGTTATGTTCCAAGCAAAATTGTAATGCAAGTGGCAAAAAATGACCAAAATATTGTCTCCAGTTTAAAATATAAAGAATATTGGGATTATTAAGGTTAAGTGAGTGAAATGACTTGTATTGATAGGTTAGATAGAGTACAAATGTGGTGGTAACACTGTCATTGAGATGAAATAGATCACCATAGAGATCCTGGAAAATAACTCTTACCTACTTGTTGGCCTCTTTCCAGCTCATCTATAATCTTAAATTAATGGAGATTAGTTGTCTCATGCCATGATTCCAGTAGTCTTTTTTTTTCTTCTCTGTTATTGCTCTGTTATTTTGTAGATTCAATAAAGTTATATAAGAGATGGACAACCCAAGTGCTGTACTGGTTAAAATGAAATATCAAAAGATAATGGGAAAGTAATCAAGAATTTTAATAGATCCTCACTGTAAAATCAATTAAAAATCAAAAGTAATGAGAAGCATGTTAAAAATGTTTTAGTAAGCTCATTAATGTACTAAAATATTGAAGTATACGAACTAAAACACAACCCAAGTGAATTCTATACAGTAAAAGTGCTTAGGTTTTGAAATAGCTACTTGTCTCACTTTTGAGAGGTTTTTTTTCTGCTTCTCTCATGGATATCAAGGCTATAAGAGGTGTGATCTAAATGGAGTGTTATACATTATATTTACATTTTTAAAAAGCAAGTAGTAGGTAAATCCATCCATAAATACCATCCATTTAAGTGGTTTAAATTCAGAAGACACTGTCAGGTCTAATAAAAAAAAAAAACACATAAGGAGGAAAGGAAAGGAAGGTGGAGGAGAGAAACAGAGAAGAGAGGGAAAAAGATGGTGCACTGTAAGAAATTGATGTCATGATGGGAAAATTTTACAAAAAAACTTTTAATAACATATGCAAAAAATATATGTATATATTTTATATTGTATAGCATACTCTCTAGGACAATTTTCCCAACTATCACCCCTACTGGTTGGTTAAGTACCTGGAGGGCAATGATTATTATTTTCTTCGAATTTTTGATGATAACCTCAAGGAATTGTTTACTAGTGTTATTTTATATGATTTCTCATTCAGTGCACTCTTCATTATTAGCCAAGCAGTAAAACTATTAGCTTTTAGAAAATGGGATTTGTTATAAAACTATAGTAAGAATGATAGTTATAAAGCAATCCTCCATGAAACTCTACCCCTATAGAGTAAAGGTCCCTGGGAAAGTGAGCTCAAACTGAAAGTAACATTTGTGGGCCACATGTGTAGAGAATATATGAATAAATCCAGGATCCAGAAGGCTTTTTCTCTCTTCATGGAGTCCTCATGAGGTAGATTTCCCTTAGATATAGCTCTATACTAGTATCTAATTATTTATGCTTTCCTAGAATCCAAAGTATTTTTCCCCATAACATGGAGCCATGATACTAAGAACTTTTCCATCTTTGGAAAATTATCTTTGTCTGTCACCAGGCATTTTTCTGTTTTCAACCACTATTAATCTAGAGGACTCTGCTACTGTCTCTGGCTGACAGCAAGACTTGTGATGGCTCTGACAGATTTTCCTGCCACCTGTACTTCTCTCTTGGCACCTAAAATTGTTCTTCTTGCAAACACATCCAGCTCTGCTGGTTCTGCAGCCCTTGAGTCATCAGTTCTTGCAGCTCATTAACTAGCCAGACGGCTCATTGTCATCATAGAGTACTATCCCCTCAGTCACTCATGGCCAGAAATTTGTTCACCAATGGTCCATGAGTTTCTAAAGACTAAAAAGTAGGCAGCAAATGTCTCCACACCTCTCAATGACTGACCCATTTATAGACAGTTCCCCCATTATAACCGAAAGGAATCTTGGAGCAATCTCTTGCCAAAAGTGAGAAAAACGTTTACAATATTTTGAAGCCCTTTATTTTTAGAGCTAAAGAGAATCAAAGGAGTTATTTTAATTTTGCCCTCTCATCTTCCAGAAGAGGGAATTAAAGAAAAAAGCAATGTCATTATTTGTATAAGATCACATGTCTAATTAATATTAAAGCTCTAATTTCAAGGTTCAAATTTATGTCCCTAACTTCTAGACACAAATATTCAATTGAATGCACCTTATTTGGTAAGTGATTCTTTTTAGGGGAACACATATTTTGATGTCTATTATTTTGGGGCCCAGGATTTTATATTCTAATTCTTGAATAAAAATAATACTCATATTGTCCATTATTTTACAAATTACTTCCTCCTAACAAATTTGTATATTAAATAAAGTGAGTATTAGATGAAGAATGTGAGCATCAATAGTTAAGAGGTTTATTAATGGTCATAAAAATATTACACACTGGAATGTGGATTTGAGACTAGTTTTATCCTGCCTTCAATTCTAATACTCTTTCCATTATAATACATTGGTGTAATAAATAAAAATGCCAAGTTTTAGAATTCTTATTAAAACATAGTATTTAGGAGCTTATGCTAAGGAAGCCAATTGTCACCCGATTCTTGCCATAATGGATAGAAAGCAATCATTTGGAAATAGCATATGAATATATCAGGATGGGGAAGTCGACTATTGTTTTGCTTTGTATATTAATATACTATTAACTTCTCTCATCTGAAAAGCCCTGTTTGCAACACTCATTTACTTAATAAAGCTTTTGTTCAATACACAAAGATAAAGTTTAGTTCTAAATTATGATAGTCTAAATGAGTGAAGTCTGAATTGCCAGGGTTTTTTCCATTGTTAGCTTTCTGATTCAAAAATAATAATAATATGGACTACAAAGGAGATACACTGATTCCCCTCATCAAGAGCACATGAATATAATATGCACATACATATTAGCTGATTCCTTATTCTCTTTTTATTTAAAATTCAAAAGTGTGCAGGCCTAAGAGCAGGAAACATTTTTAAGCCACAAAGCTCCACTCCCCAAGGAAATTTAGATATTGCAAAATGGATGAAAAGTTCCTGGGATGAATCTGACATTCACCATCCCTTCATGAAGAGTCCACTTGCATATAATTCTCAAAAATAGCAATATGAATAGAAATCTAGAAAAACTAAAGTTCCAGAGTTACTTAGGAATAAGAGAGTAAGAAAAAGAGAGACAAAGACAGAGGGGGTTGAGGGAGAGGGAAAAAGAAAGGAGCAAGAGAAAGAGAGGAGGACCAGGAGAATCTGCAATCTTATACTCATTCTGTGACCTAGGGGAGGGAAACTAATTCTCCTGCTCCCTGTACCATAAAACTCTTTGGGCATACCAAAAATTGTGTTCAGAGTGAGAAAAGAAAATTGTTAAGAATTTTCTAGGCTGTTGGCATATCTTCTATAAGACAGAAAAGTCCTATTATTTCCATTTCACAGATAAGGAAATTGAGGGGAAGATTAAATAACTGGAGAAAACTCAAAAGACTAGCTAATAGAAGTGCTTTCACCTTGAGTTTTAGTGCTTTAAAAAAAACTATTCTGTTGCCTTGCCTTCTTATTAATGGTTTCAAACTCTTCAAAGATTGAAGACATTTCTTGTTTCCCAGACTTTTAAAAAATTAAACGTACTAAGTTAGGTTTTGGAAAGTGGTATTTAATATAACTCCACTAGACTGTTAAATATTCATTGATAGTGGGCACTAGTGGTTTGATAGCCAGCCCAAGAGACAGGAAGTCTTGGGTTCAAATTTGACCTCAGATATTTGCTAGCTATGTGACCCTGAGCAAGTCACTCATCTTCCATTTCTAGTCTTTACCACTCTTCAGTCTTAGAGCCAATACACAAAATTGATTCTAAGACAAAGGGTAAGAGTTTAAAACATATTATACACACACAGATATATGTGTATGTATATATATAATGTTTATTGATTATGTTTAAGAATTGTTGGTAGTTTAATTAACTGCATGAAAAACCTTGATGACCACTGCTATTTTCCTGATAACATTAGGTGTCCATTAATAGCTTTCTTCCCTCAATAGATCCATGCAGGAAGTAGTTAAGAGAACTCTCATGAGAAGCTACCATATCTAATCCTAGTATGACATATGTTCACTTTTATGGAGATAATGTGGGACATGAAATCAAGGTTCAAGTTGTGTGACTTTGCATGAGTCATTCATTTTTCTGAGAATGTCAAAATTCCTTCCTCAATGCACATGTTCAGATTAAATGAAATAGTGTGAAATATATTGTTGCAAACAAATGTTGAGCAAAAGGTATATATTGCTATTATGCCGTATCCAACTCTTCATGACTCCACGGACCATAGTTATGGATGGAGTTGTTTGGACAAAGGCAGTGGAGTGGCTTGCCATTTTGTTCTCCAGTGGGTCTGGTGGATCCTTTTGTCAGGCAATCAGAGGTTAAGTTAGACCTTCCATAAAAGGAAACTCATTAATTCCTGAAGAGGCCCAATGGACTTTGGGGAGGCTTTAATGATTATAAAGGCAAGTTGGAGACATGTGGAGAAAGCCTAAGTTGGGGTCAGAAAAACCCGAGTTCAAGTCCTAGATCTCATACACATATGCTCTATGCCCATGGGTGAATTATTAGCATCTCATGGCCCTTGAAAGGCAACTGTTTAAGATTGTAGAGTATAGAGGAGTTGTCAAACTGATATTGTGGATGGTCATTTGTCAGCTATATTAGAAAGAGGATTCCTTTGAGTATGGTTAGGAATTCTGAAGTTGACCCCAATTCCAAAATTCTTTGATTCTATAAATATGAATCAATATGTGGAATTTCCATACCTAAAATTTCCCTTTATCAATAAAATCACAATTCCAGACTTTCTCAGTACCTCACCTCCTAAAAAAACTAATTAGGAAAGGTTTTTTGTATGCTTTTTATTATGTAGAATTAAGGTACTTTTAGATTTTTTTTTCTTTTAGGGCTTAATAATGAACAAACGGCTTCTTTTCCACATAATGATCCTCCAAATTTCTATATACAGAGACACATGTGAACATATCATGTCTAAAGGAAAAATTCCAGTTAATGACTGAAGCAGAAACAAAGAAAAGCACTTATGAATTAGAATTCAGTTTAGGCTTCTTCTGTGGTATAGAATCATTTGTTTTAAGTAAGATATTCTGATGACTAGGGCCATTAATGGCTTTGCATCTATGAAAATACACTCACATCTCCATGTGCTGCATTTCAAATTAAGGACCTACTCTTTCACAATCAACACTTTGTGGGCCAAATTTTAAGATTTAATTTCAGCCAATAAATAAATCACCAGCCTTCATAATAGATATACAAACAGAACTCTTGGATTTCATATGTTATATTCTCAACACAGGTTTTTTGATGAAGAACATAATGATGAAGAAAAAGGAAGAAAATTAAGAGAATGAAGGGGAAAGGGAAAGGATGAGATTCACTGTTCTTGTATTTAAAAAAGCAAACAATGTTTGCTTTCTAGTCATATGTAAACACTTGATTGACAAAAATAAAATCTTCATAAGAAAAATCATTGAATATCATTTTTAATCATTCATTGCCATATTTAAGTGATTCAAGATTACCTCTGGGTCCAATGAATACCAAGGGTAGCAAGTTTATTTCTGCTACAATGAGCAACACCACAAGTTGCTCACAGTAGATTTTGAAGAGTAATTTCCCATTTAAGTCTCTTATCCTTTACTTACATCTCTACCCTACATTTTCCTTTAAGAATGACATTTTCTAATGCTTCAGCTCAGGTAAAAATTTTTTAAAGAGTTCACTTGGGGGAGGAAAATGCCCCTTTTAAAGAAAATTCAAGTGTTATACTCAGAATTTGGATTCTTTTTTTAAAGCCTGGGATAGATTCAATGAAAGTAAATGTCTTGATATATTTAAAGTAATCTGCTTCACAAATAAAATGAAATGTTTGAAGAGTTTGCAAATGACATCATACTAGTATATTATTCAGTAAGTATACCAGTGCTTGCTTTTTAGAGGGACTGGATGAATGGAATTATGAATAAGACAAGAATTTTGAAATCACGTAAAGACAATTCTAAAATCACCTGGCCTTCCCAAAATGAGAATTATTCAACAGCAATGAGGTTTCTAGAAATGATAACCACTCTCTTTAATGGTTCTCTTCCTCAGGATAAAATCCAAACTACATTGAAAGCTAACCTCTTAAAAAACCTTTTTATCATTATTTTCTCTTATTCCTCTACACAATCTTAGTTATTAAGCTCTCTGCATTCTTTGACCCCAAATCCATCCTGTGGACAATATAACAGGGAATTAGTGAGTTAATTTTCTATTTTCTTTATCCAGTTGCTTCCGTGTGTGGTTGATGAGGGTGTTGGGCATATAAGATGAATTTCTTCTGCTCACTTTTTCCTCTGATCCTGGATATAGGTTCTAGAATATAACATTCATTAACCTTATTCATTGCAACCTCCTCTATTTTTCACTTAGAATGATTCTCCTCCTTTCATCAACTTCCCTTGTGACGTATGTACAATACCTTCCATTTTCCAATTCCAAACCTTCTCACTGGAAATGTTTGATGTTTAGAATATTTTCCCTCTTTCCTTCCACCTTCTGACTTCCCTGCTTGCTTGCTTTTTTCTTCAAAATTCAGTTCAGATTTCTCTGACTTCAGGATGCCTTTCCAGATTCCACTCCATCTTTGCACTCCATCTGCCTCCTATTGCTAGAGTCCTCATTCTTAACTAGCTTTCTCATCCTGTATATAGCTTATATGTACATGCCTTACAACATCTTCAAGTTGTCCCACCTTTGAGGATATTAGTTCTTTGTTTTTACTGTTTTTTTAATAATCCCATTGCTTAGCAATTGGCTGGCACAATAGTAAGAATTTGATGAATGTTTAACTTATTGATTGACTGTCTACTTCTGGTCATAAATCAGCTGCTTCATTCTCTAAATATTTAAAGCATCTTTTTGCCTGCATTGCATATATCAGAGAGTAGTACGTAGCCATTCCATAGAGGACATCCATGATCTTACATTGCTTTTGAAGAGTCAGCATTTTGAAGAAGGAAAAGGACAGACATAGGAATGGGATGAAAAAGGAAATGGTCATGGAAAAGGTTACCTTGTCTCATCTTGCCAGTTTTTCAACACTGAGACATTAACATTTCTCTCCTGAAATGCCAGTCTCCAGATCCTGATATGCTTATGCTTTGGATAAGCTTGTGAAATTTTGCCCTTCTCTTCTGGGAAGGTTCAATTCAGTTGCTACCATATAAAGATGGAGATTCTTGAACCACAAGAGAAGCGATGGCAAACAGAAACTATTGTGTGTGTTTGCTATGCTGAGAAAAAAAATTAGTTAAGCTTTCCATAATGCAACCTCAGCTCCTGTAATGATAAAAAAATAATTTTATGTTCTTCAGGACATCATATTCTATAGGAACAATGGTCCACAGTAGATATTCATGATGAAATTCATTGCTTTGGGAAATAGATTTTGAGAAGGTTTTGGAACTGAAATTCAAAGAAATGTATTTTCCTTATTTTGTCCTTCATTTTTATTTTAAACAAACTAACTTATACAAACTACAGTGTGGTACTTTGTAATTGAAATGAATAATATTCAGTCTTTTTTAGAATATCTCAGGAGTGAGAATAGAACTGTGTAGCTATCAAACCAAATAATAGTTTAAGAAGCAAAAGGGGAAGAGAATAAGCATTTATATAGTCCTTACTACATGCCAGAAAGTAGGCACACAGTGATTTTACTACAAATATTATCTTGTTTTATCTTCATCAGAACTCTACAAGGTAGCTGCCATTATTGTCTGAATTTTATATTTGAGGAAACTAAGGGAAAATTAGGTTAAGTGACTTGCCCAGGGCCACACAGCTATTACCTGTCTGAGATGGATTTGAATTCAGTTCTTCGAGTCTAGGCACAGTGTTCTATCTACTGTGCCAACAGATGCTTCTACCCTAAAAGAAATTAGAGAGTGCTATAGTCATAACAACAGCAGAGGAATAGGATTGTTTTCATACCAGCCGACTACAAAACAGTAGGAAAGTGCATCACAGTAAAATTGCTCCACAGCAAAATCATATAGAAACAAGCAACATGGCAGAGGAAATAGTCTACCAAAGGATCCCAGATCCGCAGAGAATGTGGCTTACCAAAAGACACTCGTAGCACTGCAGGGTTATTAATACTCTGGAGGTATTAGTTGTACAACAGTGTGTGCTCTTGTCAAATGTGTTCATTGTATACATTCCCTGCCCCACAGATGATGTGGTAAATCCTATGGCAGTATAGATATTTGTCATTCCTTTTTTTTTTTAATTGTATTTTATTTGATCATTTCCATGCATTATTCATTAAAGACAAAGATCATTTTCTTTTCCTCCCTCCCACCCCCCCTCCCCCCGTAGCCGACACATGATTCCACTGGGTATCACATGTGTTCTTGATTCGAACCCATTGCCATGTTGTTAGTATTTGCATTAGAGTGTTTGTTTAGAGTCTCTCCTCTGTCATGTCCCCCAGCCATTGTAGTCAGGCAGTTGCTTTTCCTCGGTGTTTTCCTCGGTGTTTCTACTCCCTCAGTTTGTCCTCTGCTTATGGATAGTGTTTTTTCTCCTGGATCCCTGCAGATTGTTCAGGGACATTACACTGCCACTAATGGAGAAGTCCATTACGTTCGATTATACCACAGTGTATTAGTCTCTGTGTAATGTTTTCCTGGTTCTGCTCCTTTCACTCTGCATCACTTCCTGGAGGTTGTTCCAGTCTCCATGGAATTCCTCCACTTTATTATTCCTTTTTGCACAATAATATTCCATCACCAACATATACCACAATTTGTTCAGCCATTCCCCAATTGATGGGCATCCCCTCATTTTCCAATTTTTGGCCACCACAAAGAGCGCAGCTATAACTATTTTTGTACAAGTCTTTTTGTCCATTATCTCTTTGGGGTACAGACCCAGCAGTGCTATGGCTGGATCAAAGGGTAGATATTCTTTTATCTGTCATTCCTTTTTATACTATTAAATTAGATGCATTGTGGTTTGAACTAATACATATCTGGTTTGCTGGTAAAAGAATCATGGAGGTGGGAGCTCATTAGCTATATTGTGGGTGGCTGCTGACTCCCAGCCACAAGATGCTTCAAATTTGAGTTAGCATTCATGGGAGCCCTTGTGTAAAGTAGACACACTTATTGTTGTTATTATTATTACTATTATTACTATTTTTATTATTAATGTCTGCCTTTTTACCATATCAATTATTGGAGTAAGGAATTATGTTATAAATTTCTCTTGTGTCTATAATATCTTGCATAGTACTAAGTTCACAGTGTATATATTAGAAATATACTAGTTGAATTAACTTACCATGAGCATTTATGGGTATAGAAAGCCGCTCAACTTCCTCTTCAAACATTAAAAGAGAGAAGAAATAAGTATAAATCAGGTAACCCCAGAGCTTGGGAATAAATGGGACAACATATTAATGTAAACTGGTTCCTTGATGATCTAATAGCTGAAGTGTTAGGATCATCCTCATCTGCCAGTATCTAGTCCTGAGCTCTCCAATTTCAAAAGCAAAATGTTATCAGTCCATCAAAATTGATGAAGTCTGGATCTATTGATTCACACTAACCAAAGTCACTAGAGAAAGATTTGTAAACCAGGATGCCAATTTGGCAATTTATAAAGGAACATATAATTGGAACCAGTCATCTCTATAGCACATTTTCTTCCCAGTGAGAAGAAAACTAATTTGTATATTAAGAGGCTACTTGGAGGACACAAGTGCTTCCAAATAATATGTTTTATTTCTAAATACAATTGGCAAGTCAGTTGTTCAGAGTTTAGGGCGTGTTTCCCCCCAGAAATGTTATATAGATTCATAACTAGGTGCTTTATCTTAGGAACCAAAATTTAGAGGGTACTTACACTCTTTCTGGATAAGTCTGAAACAACTAAACTGAATATCTCATTGGCAAAAATTCCTTAAAATAGGAAACTATCATACATTACAAGAACCCCTTGGCTATTTGCACTAAACAGGTTTAGTGATAACCTGGACTACCAAGATTCCCAAGACTTCTCTGTATTTCTACTTTTTATAATATTATCCCAGGATATTTTCTTAAACTAAGCCATTTCCACTGACCCACTCTAGGAATGCTAACTATACCTGCTCAGTTCCTTTCTGACCTTTGCCCTGTCTACCTTTATTTGCTCCCCTCAAAAAAGCAAACAAACAACTGTTATTGTTCACCTTGTGTTTCATATTACACATAGCCCTTGTCTCTTCCTTATGCTTTCAAGGCCAAATTATGCTGTGGGCTAAAGGAAGCCCAGCTCCCTGGATCTTCAACACCAACACATCTGAGGGCAGAACTGGCCCCAGAGCTCTTTTGGGTTTTGAAGGGTAGGAGGAGGAAATGTCAAGTGAGATTAGGAATCACCATCCTCCAACCCCACTAATGCTGAAATCATGTCTAAAAGCATTACATCTTCAAATGCTACTGGGGTTCTAATGTTCTTCCAAATTCTTTGATTGCAATTATGATGACAATGAAGAAAAGAAAAAGTACAAAGGATCTGAAGAAACCCATTTATCCCTCTCAATTCTGTCTCCTGGGAAAAATCTATTCTGTGAGCAAAGGAAGAATATCATTGAGTTCTCTTATTGTTTCCCTGTATTAATGGCCTTGGCCTTAAGATGTGAGGCATTTTTGTAGAGTATATTCATTCTTTAAAAAAAAATCTGCCCTTTGGATCTACAGAGGATTGCTTTAGCTGTGCAATGGGTAATCTTTCTATTTAGTAAATCCATTCAGGATTTAAAGTTCTATATGTTTGAATAAAGAGAGATTAGGTCACTGTTGACAATAGCTGCAGAAGTCGCTTGGATATTCCATGTTACTTGGATATTCCATCACTTGTTCCCCTTCCCCCATAGGGTGTTATTTGTTCTGTTTCCCGTATACCTCTTAACTTTTGTCTACTTCCTCTGATGTTAACTCATTGGTTGCTATTCCACCCACTCAAAAAAAAAGGATTTAAATGGAAGTCCATTGAGAGGAACTGGAGGGTTTTGAAATGAAATGCATACTTTCAAGGATAGGAATATTTTATGATCTTCCCCATCATGGAAATGAATAGATATTTACATTTATTGTTTTCTTCTTCCTGCCTCTGGAAAGAAAGTTAAAAGCCAATTCTCTACCTTCAAATGGAAAATTCAAGCATTTCCCCAAATAATTCAGACATAAGCCCTTCTTTCCTTGGACTATGCTGACCTGACTTCAATGTATTATTTGTGTCATAAGGGGATTTGCTTTGTCTATGCTTTTCTGTTCCTGCTTTGATCTGATTTTTAAAAACCCTGAAATAAAGATAACAGGACAATATATAAAGGCATGCACATTTTTCACAATATGGCTTATCTACACTATCTGGAATGAAATGGTGACTTGGAGGGTCTTTGGTTGTTGGGTGAGATAGAAAATTCAGTTTGCTGTCTCTAAGGACTGCATTCATTACCACCTTTAATTCAGCATGAACTCTGGGATTATTTCTTTGTTATTTTCATGTTTTATAATCTCATTGATAGATGTGAGTACTCCCTTAAATGATACAGATTATAACCATTGTGGGCAGCTTTTATTTTAGATACATGTTTGCTTAACATTGAAAACTAAATCTGGAAATTACCCCCAGAAGCATCAAGGGCAAGAATAATAAGCTACCAAGTCTGCTCCTGTTACTTTTCTGCCCTTATTCACAACTTCAATGAAAGTTAGATTTGTCTCTTTTTTTCCCTCCCTTGGAAAAAAAAAGTCTTTAGGTTGAGGAGCAATTAATGAATAGTACTTAGGGAACAGTTCATCATTGCCTGGCTGAACATGAATGAACAAAAATCTATCTTTAGAATCAGTTCCTTCTCATTATGCTGTATGTGTTTTTACAATGGCCTAAAAAAAATAAAAGGTAGAGAAGCTACCTTTGAAAATGACTCATTGGGTGCTGATGTTCTCAAGATGCATGGCTATGAATGCCATTGAATAATTTAATGAGACCACAAAAAGCAAATAGGGCAGTTGGAATCCTTGCCAATGTAGTTGAGGAAAACAGGGCACAAGAAGCTTAATGTGCACAAGGTAAACCCTTCTAGTCAAACATGCAAAGAAAGAACCAGCCGATTAGGCGGCATGTGCTTTTTATATATAGCAAACAAACCCAAATTACATGAGGAGAAATATTCAAGCACGGCATAAAAAGTTATCAGAGGGCCTGCAGAGATTCCCCCTGGAGCTTCTGAGCACCGATTCAGTAGCCAGTAATTTCTAATTTCTAAGATAATGTGCAAGGACCATGGTGCTGATTAGCCCTTAAATCACACTCTCCCTGGAAAAGTAAAGCCTTTAATTTCTTTAATGGACAGAGACGTGTCCCTGGCTTCCTCTTTTTCACCTTCAACACTTCCCAGGCTGTATGTAGCAAGACTTGGTTTGGGGAGTACGAGTGTGAGTGTGTGAGAGTGTGAGTGTGTGTGTGTGTGTGTGTGTGTGTGTGTGACAGAAAGAAAGACAGACAGAAACAATGAGACAGAGCTAGAGACAGAGAGAGAATGTATAAGGATCTTCTGAATGTATGGATTTAGAGACCATTTTCACATAGGGCCCTGCTTTACTTACTTATTTTATGTTGTTTTAATTTAGTTTGTTTTACTTAATATGTAGAGTAATTGACTGAGGTTCTTTCCAGCTCTACATCTGTGATCCTTTAATCTATGGTTTCACCTATATAGGGAACTCATGGTAAGGAAGATCCACTCTTGCATATCAGCTCCTTTGCACTAAATTGGCTTTTAGTTTTTCAGGTTTCGGTTTAGAGTAGTTGCAGCCCTGTAAGGTGAGGTAATTTTACCCCATGTTACCCACTTCATGTGTGTCAGAAGTAAAGCATCAGACCTTTCTAACAGTGATGCCAGTCCTATATCCATGATGCTATGGGTACCTCTCTGAGACCTCTTGAGGGTCCTCTCCAAAAAGAGGAAGAAAAGATTTGTACAAGGATATCCACCTAGAATAAGGTTTTGAGTTAGAAAGGGAGCTAGGAAGGAGTAAAGGGCTGTTTCAAATGGTTTCCCCAACCATAGCCATGACAGTAACTGATGAAACCTTTTATAGTCCCTCCAGCTGTAGAGAGAGAGACAGAGACAGAGACAGAGAGACAGAGAGACAGAGAGAGAAATATATATGGTAGATGGATGTGTTTGTATATGCACACATTCATTTTTATGATATATATGCACGTGGATATACACATAAATACACATATATGATACATATATGTATATATATACAGATAGATATAGATAGATAAGTAGAAAGATATTATGGGGGAGAGAAAGAGACAGAATGAGAGAGAGAAGGAGAGAGAGATAGAGACAGAGACAGAGAGTGAGACAGAGAGGGAGAGAGCAAAAGAGAGACTGTATATGAGATAGACAGAGAGGCGGGGAAAGAGTATCCTGCCTTACAGTATAAGCTCTTGGAGGACAAGGACTGTTTTCTCTTTTTTCTTTCTATTCCCAGCAAAATGATCCCATTTGGGGTTTTCATGGCAAAAATACTGGCATGGCTTGCCATTTTCTTCTCCAGCTGATTTTCTGATCATGAGGAAGCTGAGGCAAATAAGTTTAAGTAACTTGCCTAAGGGTCATACAGCTAGTAAGCATCTAAGGCTGGATTTGAACCCAAGAAGATGGCTCCTCCTGACTCCAGGCCTGGTATTCTATTCAACATGCCATCTAGCTGCCCCCAATTGACTCACAGCAAGTGCTTAATAAACACTTGTTGATTTATTGATTGATGACCCTGCCCTATTCAGACCATGATCTTTGACACTTTTTGTCCTAAAGAAACAGCAGATGGTGAATGAGAAGGGGTCAGATAGGATCAGATGGATAAAAATAATAATTTTAGTTGTAATAATAATTTAATTTTCATTCCCTGAGAAAGTAGGATAACAGAATGATGACCAAAAAAGTGCTGTGTCCTCCTTTTTCCCTCAGCATAATTCAGTTATTATCTGCCATGAGTTACACCAGAAACTATGTATATGGTGTCAGGTCTTACAAAATTAAAAAGAGAGATAGATGGAGAGATAAATGTATGATATCAAATATGATATATAATGCATATTCTGCTGTATATGTATATGCATAACCACAATGATTTGTGAACCACAAAGCACTCTATAAATGGTAGCTATGATGATGACAAAGAGGGAAATAGAATTAGAGAAGGAGAAAAAGAGGTAGACATAGAGAGACCTTTGAAGTTTACTCTCTGTTAAAAGGACCATGATAAATGCTGGACAAATATAAAGCAACAAAACAGTCCTTGCCATTCAAGGAATTTATATTATAGTTCATCAAGTAAAGCTTGAAATAGGATGCATGAATGGGGAGGAGAATGCAGAATGTTTGTATGGGGGCTAGTCATTAGGAGATGATTAAGATAAAAGAAGTCAAGAGAGTGGGGTCAGGAGTTAAGAGATCTGACATGATTATTGAGGCTTTATTCAAAAAGATCTCCAATGAGAAGGAAACCTACTACTATTCCAGGAGGCCTAAAGATTTTTGGATAACTATAATTATTAGGAAGATTTCCTTATCTCCAGACTACTTCTCCTCCCTCCTCCAACCTCATTTCTGATGTCTAAGGCTAAGAAGATTGATTATCTTTATTTTCTCAAATCACTAAGAAAAAATCATTTTCATGTCATCTCTGCCTCTCTATCTCTGTGTCTGTCTGTCTCCCCTCTCTCTTTCCTTGCTGTCTAAATAATATATCTTAACATAAGCCTCTTCCTAACAAGCCTATATGGCATGGTCCAGTTACCTAAGTCTTCACAGAATACTGTTGAGAACTCAGCTCAGGAAAAGTAATAGAGTGAAAACATATATCAAGTCAGCCCTCTGGAGTTTTCATGGTCTAGTTCTTTGCTAGAAGCAAAGATGGATAAAAGTATTTACCTCTTAAATGTTTACCTAATACTGTATGAAGCGGTGACCTTAAGTGGTCTTTACAGCTCATAGACCACACACAGAAAATTATGAATGAGCAATTTTTATTCCCCTGAAACTAATGGTTCTGGCACACTCTTCCCCTTTACCCAGTATTGCAAGCAATGTGCTTTGGTGAAATTACTGTAATTCATAGACAGCAGAAGCCAGGTCTCTGAATTGTGTACTTAGGTTGGAGAGGTGGGGAACAGGGAAAGAGGAAAGTATTATTAGAGCTTCGTTAGAGAAGGTTTGGGACAAATCCTTGACCTTGAGTAATCAATCAACCACAAAACATTTAATTTTCAACATATTAGCCAGATAGTAAAGGATAATACAAGGGAACAGACAATTCAGCGCTGCCTGACTTCGAGGAGTGTCCAATCTAGACTACTAAACAGGTTGTGTGTGTGTGTATGTGCATATGTATGAGACAGCATATCAGAGTGAATGGAGAGCTGCTTTCAGAGTCAGCAAGATCTTAGTTCAAGTCCACTCTCTGAAACATACATCCTTTGGGACCCTGGGCGAAATTGTCAATGCTCAAAGGTACTTATGGTACAAAGATGATGCTTGTCTCCATTGGAAGAGGAAGCTCCTTGTGGAGAGCCCATATGTACATTATAAATACATATTCACACATACATGTACATCTACACCCCTGGCCTCTGCTATCTATAACTTCCATAATTTCACCAAGTACATTGTTGCAATACTAGGTAAAGGGGAAGAGTATACCAGAACCATTAGCTTCAGGGAAATAAAAACTGGTCATTCATCATCTTCTGTGTGAAATCTATAAGCTATAAAAACATATATACATACACACATATATACATATACATGTCAATATATAAAGGCAGCAATGTGGTGTAGTTATTAGAGTTCTGAGTCTGATGTCAGAAAGATCTTAGTTCAAATCTGGCCTCAAATACTTCATAAGTCTAAAGCCTTTGGCAAGCAACAAAATCTGCCTGCCTCAATTCCCTCAACTATGAAATGGGGGGCAATAATAGCCTCCATCACCAAAGGTCCAAGGATAATTGTAAGGATAAAGTGAGAAAATATTTGGGAAATGCTTAGCACAGGGACTAGCACATAGTAGACACTCATTAAGTATTCATTCCCTTACCATTCCTTCCCATATATAGACATAATATATGTTTGCACATACATATGCATATATGCATAGACCTATATATGCATATATTTTGTTTAGGTTTATATTGCATGTGTGCGTCCCCAAAGTCCCAGTAAAATTGTAAGATTCAATAAGACATGGCTAAAATACAAGGAATCATTATAAATACCCCCAAAAGGTAGACTTTTAATTAATTTTATAAGAATTTGAAGGAGGGAGAGATTGCTATGACATTGGGGATGTAAGAAAGGCTCCCCAGATGGCATCACTGAAACTGTGCCTTGAAAGATGGCAAGTCAACTTGTTCTATGCCTCAGTTTTCTTGGTCTTAGAATAGATCATGCCGTAGTCATTTTTATTGCCCCTAATTAGTAATCCCTCTTAACCAAGTGCTAGTTGCTAATGGCTGTCACAAAATCCCTGAGGGATGGGGTCATCATATTATTCCTTACTCTAGTCCTTGGAGAACCTGAAGCTTTCATTAATTGGTGGTTGTAAGACATTAGTAATCTCAAAGGAGGGCTCAGTATGGGACAGCTCCAAATGTAATCTTCCCAAGAGGGAGGATCATGGAGGCCAAAGAGAAATGTATTAGAAAGCGACAAACTTTGTTTGCCTGCATATATGAAGACATTGTAGATTCATGATCCCTGAAAATCAGGAAAGTTATGTTAATTACAGAAGATCCAGAAATAGTAAAAGGTTTAAGGGTTGAAGAAATTTGATAGGCCAGCTTATTTTTAATCTTTTTTACTTATATATCTATCAATCTGTTTATTTATCTACATACATATTTGCTTATTTATTCATCCATTTGTTTTTATTTATCAATAGAATTACACTGTAAAAGGGGGGAAGTAATGAAATATATAAAACCCATGTAAAGGTTAGAATGGGAAATATATAATTATTTAACAAATCGTACAGCTTTAGAACCATGGGATGTCCCCTTTAAGTTTTAACAAAGTGGTTTTAGAAATAAAAAAAAGGAAAACCTACTTTACACAGTGGGTAGTAAACTGGTGAAATTTATCAAAACCTTCCTAGAACCCATTAGTATTTTCAGCTTGTAGTATATTTTTACCTAGCTGAAAATACTAATGGTTTCCAGGAGATTTTGGACAAATTAAGAGAAATTACCTCCCCTTAGAGAATTGCTCATTGCTGAGACTCACATCAAAGTAATTTTTTTTAGCGTGTTTACTGAGTATTTGCTGTGTGTAATCATTGTCTTAGGCACTAAAAGGGATACAATGGAAGACATAGTCCTGTCATCAGTGTTCAGATACTGTTTTCTTCCTAGGTGTCATTTTTTTAAAAGACATTCCAAAATCACAGTTTCTAAAAAAAAAAATTAGCTGGCAATCCCTGGAACCAGTCTTTCTTAATGGATATCTATCACTTTAGCAATTAAAAAAACTTAGTAAAGCTCCCATCCCCCCCATATTTCCTCCCCCTTCTTCACAATATATGGGGGAAATCTTCAAATTTTTATCAGCTCCCTAATTAACGAAATGAGATTATGGGATGTTAATATTTGCTTGTAGTACTTATCCAAGGGTGTGGGGTGTTGGATTATCCATTGGGGCCTTGGTAGTGAGGCAATGGGAAACTAAGGTAACTGGTTTACTGTGATGTACAGAGATATACTCTTGTTAGAGAAGCCATCCCTTTCCATTGTTGTGAAAGGGATCCTTGAGATCTCTCTCTCTCTCTCTCATTCTCTCTCTCTCTCTCTTTCTCTCTCTCTCTCTCTCTCTCTCTCTCTCTCTCTCTCTCTCTCTCTCTCTCTCTCTCTCTCTCTCTCTCTCTCTCTCTCTCTCTCTCTCTCTCTCTCCTTTCCTCTCTTCAAGTCAGAAAGCAATAGAACAAGATAATGGCATTTCTCTCATAGTGAAGGAAGAAACCTGGAAAAATCATACCTTAATACAATCTTCAAGGAATAGTTGGTGACAACTCAATGCAGAAAAAATAATGGCAGAGGTAGACATATGCTAATATATGTCCAAAAAGGAAAAAAATGAAAAATAATAATGACAGATAAGTCAGATGCCATTTGCTAAAAGCACTTAGCACAGTTCCTGGTACATAGTAGGCACTATAGAAATATTTCTTTCCCCTCTCTTTCTATTCCCTAGCACTTTCTCACCTCAACACATAGCATCAACTGGAATAATGATAAAGTTACTAAAGAAACATGGTGAAACAGTAATGTGCTGGTCCAAGATATTTGTAAAGCCCAAACATCTATGTGGAGGATGAAAGGTTTTTAATTCTTTGGACAGAATGTTCGCAAAATTTAGGCTTTTGGTGGGCAAGGGAGGTAGTGTAGGCAGTGCATAAGTGATAACCTTTGAGGATTATTAAATCCTAGTGTCTATAGGTCAGACCTTCTAGAGAGAAGGGGATTTCTTAGACCATCCTGTTTCTTGCACAAAGTAAAAGATCATTCACAAAATCCCTCTCCACCTCCTGGCTTCTCTAGCTATCTTTAAGTCTCAGCTAAAGTTCCACTTTCTACATTAATTTGTTCCCAGTCTTCCTCAGTCTTAGTACCCTCTATCTGACACTATCTCCAGTTTATCCTGTAGAATCTTGATTGTGGATGGTTGTTTGTATGTTATCTCCTACATTATACTATAAGTTCGTTGGACAGGGGAAACAAGGAGTGTTTATTCATACCTTTCTTTGTATCTCAAGCACTTAGCACAGTGCCTGGCTTATAGTTGCTACTTAACAAGTTTTTTGACTGATGATAGAGTATCCTAAATGGAGAGTCAAAGCAATAAGTTACTTCAACTGGGAAGTGATATATTTATTCAGCAACTCTCCAAAGTGTGTTTACCCTTCTAAACCACCCACAATCTAAGCCACAAAATGGCACCATAAATCTTCAGAGGACTGCATGAGACTTTGTGGAACAGACAAACTCATCAGAAAGTCAAAGGGTTGTCTTATTAAACATAAGAAATTAAGTGGATTTGCAGAGGGAGTTGATGGTCTGAATGTTTTGTGTTTTCTATTCATGTTTTCATGGGCTCCTGTAAGCCTCTTCTTTCTTTTACATTTCCTGTTAGATGAAATAAAAAAAAAACAAACAAACCCAAAACTATTTTCATTTCTCCCTTAATACTTGTCCAAAATCTAGAGACCTCTTTTACCCATAATTGGGAAAATGTCAATATAACAGTATTAATAAAGCCCCTCTATATGATGACCATGACTTAATTGTTGCCCTTTTCCCATAATTCTCCATTACTCTTTGGAGTCTGTAGGGAAAGAGAAGGGTATTCCCATTCTATGCCATTAGGAATAGCAAGTCTTTTTTGTGTTCCCTAAATTTCAGAGATCCAAGCAATTGTGTTGCATTTAATGATTTGAGTCACATTTACTTTTACAAAGAAATATTTACTTCAGTAGTGTAAATGTAGCAAAACTGTAAATATCTGCCCCAATGCCTCAAGGAAGAAATGAGATTAGGTTCATATAGAACCTCAGGTCCTATATAGAATTCCACAAAATTCTACCTCTACACCATCTGCACATTCAGGTTTAGTTTCCCAGGACCCTGATTTCTCAGGACTTCCTTGCAGATCTGGTTGTAAAATTTAGATCAGAACTCTGAGGTCCCAATGGCTCAAATTTCAAGATCCAGAACCTGCTCTCTGTACTAGAAATTGAAAGGATAAATGAAACAAATCAAAATTCAAATTATTTTATTTGCAGACAAATTGAACTATAGGGAGGAGAATTTTACTTATATTCTTCCCTGCTTTCTACATGATATCAACTGCAAAGAATGGATCAATTCATATCTGAATGTCACTGGTGTGTGTGTGTGTGTGTGTGTGTGTGTGTGTGTGTGTGTGTGAGAGAGAGAGAGAGAGAGAGAGAGAGAGAGAGAGAGAGAGAGAGAGAGAGAGAGAGAGAGTGAGAGAGAAACACAGAGAGAGACAGGGGGAGAAAGAGGGAGACACAAACACACAGACACAGATACAGAGACAGACAGCCAGAGAGGACAGAGACAGACAAAGCTCAGTGAAGAGCAAGAGAAAATGAGACAAAGACAAATGAATAATCAGAGAAATTGAAATGGAGACAGAGGGATAAACATATAGGGACAAATTGTCCCTGTCAGGTATTTTGAAAAATTCACCCAGTTTTGCCTATGAAGTCAGTAGAAAGAAGTTGTTCCTAACCACTGAGTAGGACAACACAATATCCATTGACATTCTTCTTGTCTCTCAAAAGCATATCCTTAGAACTTTCTAGATGGGCAATGCCCACATAGTTGGTCTGCTTATGTAACAAACCCCTACACAGCTATAAACCCCTAAGCCCCCTAAACCCCTATAAACCCCCTAAACAGCTATAAATTGCAGAAATATAAAGAAAATACTCCTAAGTAACTCCAATTGAAGAATGAACCTAAGAAAGAAAATCCCCCTTTTGACATTAGCCCTCAAAACTGATTTTAGCTGTGTGATTCCAAAATATTGGTGTAACTATCCATGAAGGAATTACTAATGAAAAATACTGATAGATTCACAAAATAATTCTATCAAAGTTCAATTATAAAATGTTCTTTAAAGAAAAAAAAAAGAACAATTTAAATAGCTGAAGAGTATCTTGAGCTCATTTATGGGCCATAGAAGTATAATAAAAATGATAATACTACCAAAGTTATTTCATAGCTTTAATGTTATATCAATCAAACTATTCAAGCAATATTTTATAGAGCTCAATAAAATAATAACAAAATTAACTTGAATAAACAAAAGTTATAGATTATCAATGGAGATAATAAAAAATGAAGGGAGGGAAGAAGGAAAAATAGCACTTGCAGACCTAAAACTGTATCATAAACTATATCAAAACTATTTTATTAGTAAAAAATAATAGAAAAAGAGATTATTATAAATGACTAGTTGAAGGAGAACACAAAACAATGGAAACCAACACCTCAGTGTTTCATAAACCTCAAAACATGAATTACTTAACAAAGAACTTTTCTTATGGGAAAACTAGAAATCTGGCAAAAATTAAGATCATATTAACATCTTACATATATTCTAAGTGGATGAATAATTTTGATATTAATAATTGAACTAACAACAACTCAAAGTTAAGCATATGATACACCTTTCACCTTTATGGTAGTTCTTTTAAAAAATCCTATTTTGTTTTTACATTTCAAATTTCTTCGTTAACTCTACTGTGTGAGAGCTTTCTTGTAACAAAGTAAAACAATTAAGGAAAACTTAACAATACTTATTAGTTACTATATCCAAATGTGCATGCAATATTCGACATCTTTAGCAAGCTATTTTTAAGTGTTTCTTAATAAAAATCTATTTACTCTCTCTCTCTAGTCACTTATCTCATTTTAAAAAAAGGAAATTGAAAACAAGTTCATTGTAAAAAAAAATGCATAAACTAGAAAAACAAATCCCTTTGCAGACCACATAGAAAAGTCTCATTCTGAACACTGAGTCCATCATCCCTCTACTGAAAAAATCATCTGCACAAACAAAATTAATACATCCAGGATGAGGAGGGAAATAGTCAAAAGGAAAACAAATTATATCATTTATCAGCTAGGAGTTTGTAAGAGTTCAGTTTCCAAGTCATATGAACTTTTACTTGATAGATAAAAGATAAATACATGCAAATGTACAGATATAAACACATATAAAATCAAATATAGTTCCATAATAGATAAGTGGTCAATGCATCTTAAGAAAGAGCTCTCAAGAGAAGAATTTCAAAATATTAGAAACCATATGAAAGAATACATGAAATTCCTAATAATAAAGAAATACAAATCAAAAGATCTCTGAGATTTCATCTCACATTCTGCTATTTGGTAAAACAACAAAAATGGTACTAGTCAGTACTAGAGAGGTTGTAGGTACAATGGTACCCTACTTCATTATCGCTGAAGCAATTCAAAATAATGCAAGTAAGTTGATTGAAATGTCCATGTCTTTTGATTCAGATTCCACTATGGGCTTATACCCCAAGGAAATCACTGATAAGAAAACTGTCCTCACATGCAACAAATTTTTATAGCAGCACTTTTTGTGATGGCCTAGAATTGTAAACAAAGTAGATGTCCATCAATTTGAGAATTACTAAACAAATTCTGGTACATGGATATAATGGAATATTATTCTACTATATGAAATAATGAATATAGAAAAAACATAGAAGGATTTATATGATCTAGAGTGAAGTAAGCAAAGGCAAAAAAACAACAAACTGACTATAGCAATGAAAAGAACAGTTGCAAAATAAATTAAAAGTAAATGTTGCAAATTAATAATAATTTTCATGGCTTCAAAGAGGAGATGTCAGAAGACACCCTTATTTCATTTCTTTGCAAAGGCAAGAGATCCAATAATATGGTATATTAAATAAATATTCAGATTATTTGATGTATTTATCAGTTGTGCTGATTTTTATGCCTTTATTTTCTCTTTTAAAAATTTCCTGTTAAAAACATAATTTATTATATGAGTTGTCTCTCTGGGGAGAGGGAAAAAAGAGGAAGGATAATGGGAGAAATTCTGAAAGAAATTCTGATGATTTAAAAATATCAAAAAAATTATTTAAAACAAACAAAAGACGATGAGTACTACTGAGAAATACATAAGATATAATGAATCTCTAATAACACAATTTCTGACAACTTAATAGGGAGAGTAATTTTATATCAGAGAATTATAAAAAAATAAAAAGAAGGTAAGAAAGCACACACATACATACAACAAAACCCCTTCAAATCAAACTATGGTGGATAAACTATTGTTCTTATATAGGGAATGGCTGCGTTCAATCTTCTCCCAAGGAAAATCATTTTTTTGAAAAGTTTAGACTTCACCAAATGTGGTAGCAGGCACCACGGGCAAATATCATACCTCAACACCTAAGCAGAGAATGTGCCATGCATAGGCTTTAGAACAAGCACATTGTCAGAACACAGGCATTAACCACACATTTATTTACCTGACAGTTTTGATGAGAATACATTAGTAGAAGAAAAATCTACAATATACTTGAAAATATTTTCCCCTCACCTTTCAGCTTTCCTTTGATCTTCTTTCCTTCTTGAGTCTACTATTTTCCCCCAGACTTATAAACCATCAATGCAGCAATGAATACTTATGAGACTTGACAAACTTACCCCTCATCTTCAGGAAATGAATTCAGAGGGCAGGTGTCTGGTCCTCTCTGGGGTAAAGAGTAAGTTAAGACATTTGCAATGAGTTTTAGAATGATTAGAGGGCAGGGCCTCAATATTTTGGAAATCAATGACTGAGGAAGGAAAATAAGTTTTATAGATAGTAATGTGAATCAGGTGAGTTGTCAGAAACAACAATAATTATAATTAATATTTATATGCCTCTTTAAAAGTGAAGAAAAGATGGTTTTTGCAAATGAATAAACTGCGGTTCATAGAGGGGAAATGGCATAAGTGTCTCATAGCCAGTAAATATGAAAGCCAGGTTTCAATCAATGAATCAACAGATATTTATTAATAGTAATAGCTATCACATATTTTACTTTAGGTTTTGTAAAACACTTTTCATATGTTATCTCATTTGATTATCGCTACAACTCTGTGAGGTAGGTGCTATTATTATCACTTAATAGGTTATTAAAGCAAGGTGGATGAAAGTTTGGTTACTTCCTCTGATCACAGAGCTCATCAGTATCTAAGGTAGGATCCAAACTAGCCTCAAAGCCTGGTTCTTTGTTTTTTACCAATGATGTGGCTAAAGGATAGATAGCATGCCTATAAGTATGAAGCTAACAGAAATCTCTGTAATAGCTCCCACATCTTTATGTTCCTTCATGTTCTTTCACTTTTGTATAGCAGACCTTTGTGGTGATCCTCATCTATTTAAATAGATTACTCTGAAGAAAATATTCCACCTAGTCTTTCTGATGTCAATCTATTCTATATCCAATACATTCTTTACAATAATGTTAATGTAAAACTATTAAGGTACGCCCTCCTAACATCTCATTTCTCAACTCAAAAGTTTTTGATAGTTCCCAATTGCCCACTGAATAATGAACTTTTAATACTGGCATTCAAGTCTAATCTCTAATCCATATTTCTATTTCAGACCACTCCTTGGGAACTCTACATTCTAGCTCTCCAACTCTGTCAATCAATGTCATCCTAACCCCAAAATATATTAAGCGCACGTCATGTCCCTAATGATTTTTTTGTTGTTAAAATTGTTTAAACAGTGTTCTCACTGTCCCTCGTGTCTAAAATTAATTTTCCTCACTACCTCAACTCTGTCTATTGAAATCCTTCTATTACTCCTAGAATCAACTCCACTAATCCTTGAAGGCTACTTGGCTCTCTGTATCTTTTGTTCTTATCTCAGTCTCCTTTACATCAATGAGGATTTTCTCTCCTCACAATTCAATTATAAGCTTAAGAAAGAGTTCCCATGTCACACCTCTTTGCATCCCTCCCACTCAGCATAGAGACTTGCATATAGTAGCTGCTTAAAAAATGTGTTAAAGCTGCAAGGAATAGTTAAAATATTGGATGGCAGAAAAGGACACCAGACTGATGTTAACATGCTAAAACCACAAGTTGAAACTAACAAGGGTAAAATATACTATGGACAAAAGTTCTGTTTATGGGTTCAGAAAATAAATTGCCAAAGTATAAAATGGAGGAAATGGGTAGATATTCATGTGAAAATTACTATAATTTCTATTAGATTACAAAAACAATCATGTGAACCAGTACCATGATAAGGCAACATAAACAAGATAAAATTAATCTGACTTCTAAAAAATATTGTACTTGAATTGAAGAAGGTAACAATTATTTTATTCTCTGTTCTATATGGACCACATTTAGAACATTTTGCCCATTTATGGGCTCTACATTTTGGGACACTAGTAAGTTGAGGTATATGTAGATGTATATCAAAAGTTACATGAGGTAAATTTTCAATGGCTGGAAGTTCTGCCACAAAAGGATTGGTGGGAAGTATTAGGGTAAACTGTCTTGAAGAAAGGAGAGATTAGATGTCTTCAACTATTTACAGATTTGTCATGAAAAAGAGATTTTTAGTCCCTTTCTCTATCCTTGGACAGTAGAACTAGAATCAAAGCGATAACATATAGGAAATCAGATATTGGAGCAACATTAGTAGAAACTTCACAACAATCACAGTTATCCAAAAGTAAAATGTAGTGCTCTGAGAGAATGTGAATTCTCTAACACTAAAGATATCAAGAAGAAGCTAAATTACCAGTTCTTGAGGGAGGTATTATTTAAGGATCATGATCTAGATAGCATTGAACAAGACAACTTTTGAGGTCCCTTCTAAATCTGGAATTTATGATTGCTGGCTTCACCCCCATAAGAGACAAATTGGTGAAAGGGATTTTTGCTTGTCAAGAAGCACTGATTATAGATTGAACAGACATGTAGGAATAAGATGAGTATAATGTCAAATGTATTATCTTAATTAAAGATGTAGTGTAGAAATGACAGAAAAAAATCTTTTTTTAAAAACTACAAAATACAAATTATTTGGGAATCAATCTAGTAAGATACATCCAAGAAAGATGTATATATAATTAGAAAACAAACTTAAAAGAAATAAGAAACCACAATTAGAGGATTTTTCGGTTTGACCAAAAGATGAATATTATGACACACCTAAATTAATTTAAAGATAGTACTACCTTAAAAATATTAAGGGGTTATATATAATGGTATTAAAAATCCTCAAAATCATTATTGACTTGAGAATAGCAAATCAAAACAACTCTGAGATATCTTTCAATAAATCTCAGATTGCCTAAAATGATAAAAGGAGAAAGTGGAAAATCTTGGAGGGGATGTGGAAAAAACTAGGAGACAAACACATTTTTGATGGTACTGTGAACTGATATTATCATTTTGGAGAGAAATCTATAATTATACTCAAAAAGTTATACAACTATGTATACTTTCTGACCCAGCAATACTATTAGGTTTATTTCCCAAGGTTATCAGAGGAAAAAAATCTATATGTGTCAAAATATTTATGGCAGCTTTCTTTGTGGTGGCAAAGAATGGGAAACTGAAAGGATGTCCATCAATTGAGGAATGACAGAACAAGCTGTATTGTAGTGGATGACTATAATAGAATACCATGGTTCCATAAAGAAATGACAAATAAGATAATCAAGGGAAAAAACTGGAAAGACTTACATGAAGCAACGCAAAATGAAGTGAGGAGAACCAGGAAGATGTTGTACATAGTAACAACAATAATGTCTGATCAACTGTAAATGACCTATTCTCAACAATAATATAAGGATCCAGGACAAATACAAGGATGGAAAAGGCTATTCATGACCATAGAAGGGATAGAGTAGGAATGCTAATTGAAACAGCAACATACCATTTTAAAATTTATTTGCTCTATAATTTTTCTCTAGCATAAGCAATATGTGTCTTATTTCACAAATGATAAATAGGGAAATATATATTATATGATAACATATTTAGAAACTATGTCATATTACCTGCCTTCTTTGTGAGGGGGGGATGTGTGTGGGAAGGAGGGAGAAATAAAAGTAGAAAAATGATTTTTTGGACATAGCTATTGTGAGAATTAATTTCTCCTGGATGAGCATATTTATCATGGAAATTTTGGGGGACTCACTCTTTAGATGGAGAAATGAGGGTCGAAAACAGTGAGGAAAGGGTTGATGAAAATTGTTTCCCTCCCTACTCCCTCTTGGTTTCCTTAAATTACTTGAGGGAGATAAAATGGAGATCTCCCCTCTGTGAAGGCTTGTCCCTTGGTGAATATTTGAGGTAAATTAAAACATAATTTTAAGCAGTTGTGGATGGAGGAGATAGAGAGATCATGGACTATGGAATTACTGAGTGAATAAAAATAAAGTAAGAAGAAAGTTTAAACTGGGGAGAGAGGCAAATAGATTTAAGTGGCATATTTTTAGCTTTGATATAAATAGGAGAAAATCAAGACAGGAGTAATAAAATAGTGGGATTTGAACACATTGCAGAGCATCAGAACTAGGGAAAGTCACAGTTGGGCAATGAAGAGAGGGGGCATGAGTAATAATAATAACTTTCCCTTTAACAGAGGAAGATTTGGGGGAAAGTGATGAAAAGATAAAAGAAGTAATCCTGCAGAGAGATGGCCATAGTCTTTATAAGGAACATTTCCAAAGAGATCAAAATCAAAAGAAGCATTTCTGCTTTTAATGCCTCTTTCACAGCACAATTTAAAAAGAGCAAAGGCAGGGAAATGGTCCCATTTCAGGCAGTTGATTAAGTCTTCCCATGCCATTGTGCTTAGCCTGCCAATGGCCTACCCCCTTTTTATTGCATTTTTAATGGGGACACTCCAGTTTAGCAGGGCACACTACACTTTATGTTTGTGTGGTCATTTAAGTGCTTCTTCCCTAAACACACTGTGTTTTATGCCCTCAAACACCAAAGGGGTTGCTGGCTGGCAAGCATTACTTTTTAATAAGTCATTTAAAATGTCTTATGTATCATTTTATGACAACTTTACAAGGTTTTTTTAGGTGACCACAGTTATCCCCTGAAGATATAACTAATGATTTTGCTTCTTAATCCTCAAATTTCTGTGGATTCACATTATAATGGGACCCATAAAACTCATAAGATTTGTAATGAAAGTAACCCTGGTGTTCCTGAAAAAAATAGATTCAAATGTCAAGATCTAGTTGGTGGGACATTACAGTACAGTCTTATTATAGTTTCCTCAAATATTCTTTCAAGATACTGGTTCCATAGAATTCATGAAATCATCCATTATCTCTAGGCAGGCAAGGTGTAGATAAATGGTCAGGAGGCTCGACTGGACCTTTGGAGGTGAGTGGTAGGTCAAATCTTCAAATCATCAGGTGTTTCCAATACATGCAGAGAAATCATAAAATATAGGCTCCTTTCATTCTGTAATGTGTCCTGGTTACTAATCGGTTATACTAAGCATAAATTCCGTTCAGTTAGTATTTACAAAAGCCTATATTGTACATATAGCTGGACATTATAAAAGAAGCAAGATCAGGATAAGCTACTGTCTCTGGACTTCAGAAGCTTATAATCCAGTTGAGGGATCTGCACAAATAGACAAGAGGCAGTCTGAGAAGGACAAAGAATAAATCACCTGAAATCCCCTTTGCAATATCCAAATCGCCTCTGTAAATTCTACCCATTCTTCAAGGCCCAGCTGCAATATGACCTCCCCTTAGAAAGTGAGCACCTTGGAGAGAGGGTCATGCCTTTTTTTCTGCCTTTACTGCTTAGCCTGGTGCCTGGCACATAGTGCTTGAAAAATGTTGGATGATTAACTGACTGATCTTCTTCATGAAGATTTCCCTGATCAACCTAATCTATAGTGATTTCTCCTTTCTCTGATTTTGGATAGATTTATTAACTATATTACTCATTTAGTACTCAAAAGATTACTAGATGATTCCATCTACTAGCTATCTTAAGACCTGCTCTGACTCCAGTGATTTCCTTTTCCAATCCACCCTCTATAGAATGGCCAAATTGATTATATTAAAGAATATATCTGATTGTGCCATTTTCATTTTCAAGAAGTTTTAGTGATTCCTTAAGAATTATAGGACAGAATACAAATTCCTCTGTTTGGTACTTCAAGCTCTTCTCCACCAGTCTAAGGTGGATTTTTGCTTTTCTCCACATATTCTATCTTTTAGCCAACATGCCCTACTTCCTCTGAACATGACATTCCAGACTGTGCTTCCAACCATCTATGTAAGCTGTCCTCCATTCCCAAAATATTCTTCCTCCTCTCTGTATCTTTCAGAACTTCTAGATCCCTTTGAGGCCAAACCATCTGCAAAAGGAGACTTTTTCTGATTTTCCTAGTTTTTAGTGTTTTCCTCTTTTACAAGCCACAAAATTGCTTTGTCATTACCTTGCATATGTTTTCTATTTACTTTTCTCTATGTAAATGTGGTATCCCCTCAATAGAATATAAGTTTCTTGAGGGAAGTTACTATTTTAATTTTATCTTTATTTCCATAGTTCCCAGCAAAATAACCAACAGCAGCAGGTGTTTAATAAAAGCTTAATTAAGTGGTTTTTTTTTAATTATTGCCACTCATAATTTGAATTTTGCATTATTATATAAAATTATACCTCTTTATTTCTACTGGATTGCAAGTTTTATGAGTAAAAGGATAATATTATGTCTCTGTTAATAACCTTTTTTTTCATCTGAGCCCAGAAAAGTGTCAGACATTATAGCAATTCATTCACATTTTCATAACACTATAAAGTTTAAAAAGTACGTTTCTCAGAACAGACTTTTGAGGTATCTGTTAGAAGATGTACTATCTCCATTTATAGATGGAAAGCTGAGGATCAGAGGGGTGAAATAATTTGTCCATTCTGGATTCATAATGTCCCCCAAATCCTGATTTCTGTACTCAGCTTCTAGGACTCACTTTCTTGCCCCAAAGTGACTTCCATGAAATATGGAATTCAATATGTATAATGTGAACCAATTATTTGCTAAGGCTTGCATATCCAGTCCCCTATTTCATACTGTGCTTAACTACATAGTAGATGGAGACTTGGAGTGAGGAAGAGCTAAGCTTAAATCCTGACTCAGAAAATTTACTAGACAGTTGATCATGAGAAGATCTTTTAGTCTATTCTAGTCAATTTCTTCATTTACAAAATAAGGATAATAATAATACCTATTTTGTAGGGCTATAAGGATCAAATAAAATAATAGATGTAAGTAAATGAAATACTATACAAGTTCTAGTTATTTTTATTTTATTTGCCACAGATTATAAAGGCCTGAAATTGGGGGGGGGGTCAGTCTGCTAGCTAAAACACCCCTTTTGACTAATATCTCATAGACTCCATATACTCCACATATATATATATATATTTTTAAAACCCTTACCTTCCATCTTGGAGTCAATACTGTGTATTGGCTCCAAGGCAGAAGAGTGGTAAGGGCTAGGCAATGGGGGTCAAGTGACTTGCCCAGGGTCACACAGCTGGGAAGTGTCTGAGGCCAGATTTGAACCCAGGACCTCCCATCTCTAGGCCTTGCTCTCAATCCACTGAACTACCCAGATGCCCCCTACTCCACATATTTTAACCACACCCTCAATCATGTTATTACCCTACTAGTAGAGCCCTCTTGACTATATTTATGGACTATTTTAAAACCTAATATTTGATCTGCTTGCTGTAATGGCTTAATATTTGTTAAGTCATATATTTTTAACACAACTTAAAATTCTTTAAACAGACATGGAAACTGGATAATGACATACTTAGACTCAGAATTGGATGAACAAAGAGCCTAGAAGTGAAATTATTACTGTATTGGTGTCATCATGACGGGAAGTCTCTAGTAGAGTGCTTCAGAGCTCTTTCTTTGGCCCAGCTTTATTCATTCTTTTTTTCATTATCTTGGGTGAAAAATAGATGATACATTTCCCCACTTCCTGGTGACACTTGACAGGGATAGCTGAATTAAGGTGCTAAATTTATTTCAAGCAGAATTTTAGACCAGATTTAATATTTAATAAAATATATTACTCCCTCAATTCCACTTCTGCTAGTCTGTGTGGTTTCAACTCCAAGGAACAAAGGGAACCTCCCCAGATAAACTCATGTCCTCTAATATCATCTTCATGCTGATAACTCAAACCTTAGTTGATAACACCTCCACCAGCTTCCTCTCCCCTCTGATTAGAGTATTCAATTCCTCCCAATGCCTTCCTTCATAGAGGGCAAGAAGTAGATTTTTTGTTTTCTTTTTTATGAATTGTATTCCCTTCTTCACTTAGCACAGTACCCCAGGACACAGTATTTCAGGCACAAAGTAGACACTTAAGAAATGTGTATTGTTTTATTTAATAAATGGGAATTATTACATTTCAACTAAAAAACAACAGCATGAGTACAGAATAGGAGTATAGAATAAGAGTGGGGATAAAATTAGAAAGACTAGTATTTTTTAATGACTTAGGAGCTCTATATGAACTAACAACATGAAGTAATATTTCAGAAAAGCAAATGAAATATTGTCTTGGATCACACTGATTAATGAGAGCATAGGAACCCAGACAGTGTTTCTAACAGTTTCTCTAGACTTTATTGCTACATTTAGTTATAACTCAGTAGATAGTGTTGAACTTGTAGTCAGTAAAAATCAAGTTCAGTTCCCAATTCAATCCCTTATTTGTACTCTAAACACTGGACAAGTCATTTAAATTCTCTAGGTTTTAGTTTTCTTCTCTGTGAATTGGAGCTTATAATAGCAACTATTTCACAAGGTTAACATAATGATCAATGAATATCTACATGTGTAAAGTGCCTTGACAAATTGTAGAGTTCTAGAGAATATTAGATAATAACATTAGATAACTTGTTTTTGGAGGATCATTGAAAGGATAGAAGACATCTAGAGAAAGGTGATCAGAAAAACAAGATAATTCAAAGTCCTAGACACCCTAGGCAAAGCCCTAAGCCAAACAGATTTCATTTTAAAAACAAATGGGAAAAAAAGTTCAATATAAGTCAAAATTTTGAGTAGAATTTTTTTGATACTGCAAAGAATTAGAAAAAAATAGATCCTATCATATGAGGAATATATGTAGAAACTATGACATATGGATATATATTATTGTGAAAGAAGAAATCAAAAGTTAAAAAAACTCAGAGAAAAATGCAAAGATTCATATCAACTGTGATAGAATGAAAAAGTAGAACCAGAAGAATAATATGACCAATAACTACAAGTTAAATGAAAAGGCCCCTTAAATTCTGTTTGCCTCAATCTGCTGGAAAAAGGAAATGACAAATCACTCTATCATCATTTCAAGAAAACCCCATACTATGTGATGAAGAATCAGTCACCAAAAAATAACTGAATACCAGCAACAACAATATTTCAGTTATTTTTCTGGGTGCCAAGAGTACTGTCATTAAAGGTGTTTATCTGAAGGCTGAATAGTCCCTTGGAGATGCTTCAGAAGAAATTATTGTATTAGTCAGAGGTATTGGTTTAATATAGCCTGTATGATATGTTCTAACCTTAAGATTCTACAGTTCTCTTATTTTCCTATAAAGAAAATCTTCTCCATAGTATCAATGCTGAATATTGAATAGGAATCTAATAAATATTTCCTTAATTAGTGTTTTTAAAATCCTGTTAATTCTCTCTTTCTTCATGTATATTACAGGTTATGCCCATGCTTAGAATGTATTCCCTTTTGAAATATTATCCTCCTTCAAGGATGGCCTGCTGCTCCAATGAAGTTTTCCATCATTTGTCTTTCCCCATTTCCTCCCCATATCTTCTGAAATTGGGAAGCATTGTGTCTTGATTATTCTTTGCCAGTATCAGAGTCTACCTTATTTCATTAACTTTGTACTTGTTTTTCACTGTCCATTAATTTTTTAATTTTAAACCCTTAACTTCCATCTTAGTTTCAATACTGTATATTGGTTCCAAGACAGAAGAGTGTTAGGGCTAGGCAACAGGAGTTAAGTGACATGTCCAGGATCACACACCGCCAAATGTGATCATTATGTTAGCTGATTATGTTTAATTGTTTTTCTTTGTTACTATGGAAGGATTAATCAGTGAGTAGCATGTGGGATAAGTAGATACAGAAATCATTGTGATATAAAAATAAAAGGCATAAATTAGGGTGTGCCTGAGGCGTAAGCATCTACTACATATAAGCCAAGGGCTAGGTGCTGGGATCATAAGAACAATGGATAGTGATTAGATAGATAGACGATATATAATAAAACAACTCTTGCCCTCCAGGAGCTTACATATTACTTGAGGGATAAAATCTATGTGGAATTGGGCATATTTAAAGTAATTCAAACTCTTTTCAAGAGAGATAATAAATTGAAGGCTCAGGCATCTGAGTTACGCACTATAGGAAGCTAATTATTCCTTAAAGCAGTGCTGAGGAGGGGTTACAGTTCAGACCAATGATACAAAGGCACTGAATCAGGGCATCAGGAGGAATTTTTTTCATCATATTAAACCTTTATTATGAAAAGAAATGTTATGTGTGTAAATTGTAACATTATGCACAGACATTGATCACAAAATAACTAATAATCAAATATATAGACAGAAATAAGAAGACAGCTAATTAGAAGTTATTTTGTTGAAGTTTTTTTATTGTTTTGTGACATTTTACCCTCATTTTATTATTGATAGTTAATTATAATAAAAGGTTTTTTTTCAAAATGTTATTTTTTAAAGGCAGTATTTTGAGCAAGAGTGTATTTCAAGGTGTAGCATTTTCTTAGCAATGATCTTGGGCAGCAGGGAATGGAGGGAACATCAAGTATATGAATTCTAGGAATATGAAATAAGATTAAAGGTGTTTGGAAGTCAGGCTGTGAAAGGCTTTAAGACCAGGCTGTGGATTTTGTATTTTGTCCTAAAGACAATAGGAAACACTGAAGATTTTTTAATGGAGGGGTAACATGGTCAAACTCATGCTTTAGAAATTCCAATTTGGCAGCTCAATGGAAAATTGA
>NC_077229.1:408022208-408179708 GCF_027887165.1 Monodelphis domestica | reverse complement strand
GTGGAGAGACATGGCAACCAAGGACAACACTGATTTACAATATAAACTCATTTGTGAAATCTTATGAAGAAGGATGACAGAAGGTTATAAGTAATATCACCTCATAAAACAGATAAGAAGGGGAGGTTAAAACCATTATAAAGAATGCTAGATGAGAGAACCAACTAAACAAAATCATACTGAGGGCATTTAAGGATGAAACTGAAAGAATGAAAACAAACAGACAAAAGATAGAAAAGATATGCAAAGATTTTTAAAACAGCTCTTTTCACCATCCAGGACAATGGAGCCACCACATTATAATTCTTACATCATTATCCCAGGAATGCTTACAGGCAAGGGAAAAATGGCCCTAAAATGAACAAAGAGAGGAAAAACATCAAGATTATACCACATGGGTATACAGTGATCCATGCTATAAGTGGAAAAAAACAATTTTGAGGGCATTAAGGGATCAAGGTCTGGAGGCTACAAGAAGGGGAAAAGCATAGGCATCAAAAGGTGGGAAATCTTCAACATTATTACTACCCACACCAAAAATAAAAGAATGCAGTAAAGAGAACATCAACTTTCAACCTTTATACCTAATTTTCCAATGTACATAAGACTGTTGAAAATAACATAGAGAGGCATTAAGACCACCCTTGATGAGGGCAATAATAAGCACTAAAAAAACTTTAGAAACAAGTTTTCCAGTCAAACAAATCTTCACCATCCCACAATTGATTATAAAGAAAACAAGCAAAAAACATAAAGGATACTTAATTCAATATGTTTGTTATCTTTCCAGACTTGACCTCCACTTATTTCCCCAGGCTCTAAGCAATTTTTTTCCCCTCTATTTTCCCTCTTCTCTGAAACCAAACAAATTTCTACACAATTTTCTACATTCTTCCCTCTACACCCCAACTCTTCTACCATCCTATATTACATTTTATGGCAACTCCTTAAATGTTGTCTTCTCCAATTGGAAAGTAAGCTCCTGGAGCCAGTGTGTGGATACAAATCTACCTATTTCATTGTTCTTGTTCAATTGTTTCATTAATGTCTGACTCTTTGAGACTCTATTTGGGGTGGTCTTGCAAATATTATGGAGTATTTTGCCATTGTTTCTTCCTCTAATTTTATAGAGGAGGAAACTGAGGTAAACAGGGTTAAATGATTTCAGATTTGAACTTCAGAAGATGAATCTTGCTGCCTGTAGGCCTGGCATTTTATCTACTTCTTCACTTAGCTGCCCCAAGCTTTATTTGTAGGTATGATCTTTATAGATAGATAGATAGATAGATAGATAGATAGATAGATAGATAGATAGATAGATAGATATGTATCTCTTTTCACACTCTATATCTATATCTATATAAATTTATAGATATAGAAATATTCAGATAGAATAGGACAACCCCAATTTAGGTTAATGAAACAAAAGGTTCTGTCAATAATCTCCATCTTATCTCTCTTCCTAGCTTGCTTTGCTAGAGACTGGGTAATTGCCTCTTAGGTTAAATCCAAGACCTCTCTTGGTTGAGATAAGTTATCTCATTGTCAATGGCCTAGCTCCTTCACTCTATATTGCCTGGTATATATTCTCCTATGTATACCTTATCTAATTTCACTCTTGCTACATTATGGGCAAATGGGTCTCTTCCCTATTCTCTATATTTGACCATTATGAAACTGGTATTAGGTGACAAAGGGGTCAAGCCTTGGATAGAGATGTTGTGTTCCTCCTTTTCAACAAAATAATCAAAAGTTCAATGGAACCCATTTATGTCCCCAAGATAAAAAGTATATTTAAAAGAGCAGATAGGCACACTTCTAGCCCAGTAACCCTTTTCTCTGAGGAGGATAGAGTGGTTGGCTTTGGCTCCAAACTTCTGCTTCCTCTCCTGGTAGGAATGAAAGTCTCTCTCAGAAAAGGGTAGGAATAGAAGAGGCTAAAGGTCTATTTTTGCCTCCTTTTGAACCACATACAACCAGCAAGCCTCCTTGCCACAGGTGGGTCTTATCACACATATGGGGTCATCCATACTTAGTCCCCTTTATTACATACACTTATATATCAGCTGAGGCATAAGAAAGAGAAATATCTACTTACTAAAGGTATCATGGTAGAAATGTAGCATAGAGAACAAACTGAAGAGAGTATTGTTATATATGCTAATGTACTCAAAATGCATGTATTTTTGATAGTCATTCTGGTACTAAGGCTTGGTTGGTTGTAAAACCTCCTGGTTGAGATCCATGATCAACCAAAAGAATTTGTTCTAATTATCCTTAGAGGAAAAAATCCAAATAATTAATGTATTCCTATTGTTCAGATTATCCCACATGGTTAGATGGATATCTATAAAAAATTGTCTGCCTTTGACAAAATACAACACTCATTCCTATTGATAACACTAGAAAGCATAGGAATAGGAGGGCCTTTCCTAAAAATAATAAACAGTATATATCTAAAACCATCAGCAAACATCAGCTGCAATGGGGATAAACTAGATGCAATCCCAATAAGATCAGGAGTGAAACAAAGATGCCCATTATCACCTCGATTATTTAATATTGTAATAGAAACACTAATAGTAGCAATTAGAGAAGAAAAAGAAATCGAAGGTATCAAAATAGGCAATGAGGAGACCAAGCTATCACTCTTTGCAGATGATATGATTGTCTATTTAAAGAATCCTAGAGAATCAACTAAAAAGCTAGTCGAAATAACAACTTTATCAAAGTTGCAAGATACAAAATAAACCCCCATGAGTTATCAGCATTTCTATATATTTCTAACACATCTCAGCAGCAAGAATTAGAAAGAGAAATTCCATTTAAAATCACCCTAAACAATATAAAATACTTAGGAATCTATTTCCTGAGACAAACACAACTACAAAACACTCTCCACACAGTTAAAACTAGATCTAAGCAATTGGAAAAACATCAATTGCTCATGGGAAGGATGAGCTAACTTAATAAAAATGACAATCCTATCCAAAGTAATTTAGTTATTTAGTGCCATACCCATTGAACTACCAAAAAACTTTTTTACTCAATTAGAAAAAACATAACAAAGTTCATTTGGAAGAACAAAAGATCAAGGATATCCAGGGAAATAATGAAAAAAAATGTGAAGGAAGGTGGCCTTGCAGTCCCAGATCTCAAATTATACTATAAATCAGTGGTCATCAAAACAATGTGGTACTGGCTAAGAGACAGAAAGGAGGGTCAGTGGAATAGACTTGGGGAAAGTGACCTCAGCAAGACAGTCTATGATAAGCTCAAAGACACCAGCTTTGGGACTAAAATCCACTATTTGATAAAAACAGCTGGGAAACTTAGAAGACAGTATGGGAGAGATTAGATTTGGATCAACATCTCACACCCTATGCCAAGATAAACTCAAAATGGGTGAATGACTTGAATATAAAGAAGGAAACTATAAGTAATTTAGTTGAACACAGAATAGTATACATGTCAGATCTTTGGGAAAGGAAAGACTTTAAACCCAAGCAAGAGTTAGGAAAAATCACAAAATGTAAAATAAATATTTTTTATTACATCAAATTAAAAATTTTTGTACAAACAAAACCAATGCAACCAAAATTAGAAGGGAAGCAACAAATTGGGAAACAATCTTCATAACAAAAAACTCTGACAAAGGTCTAATTACTCAAATTTATAAAGAGCCAAATCAATTGTACAAAAGATCAAGCCATTCTCCAACTGACAAATGGGCAAGGGACATGAATAGGCAATTTTCAGCTAAAGAAATCAAAACTATCAATAAGCACATGAAAAAGTGTTCTAAATCTCTGATAATCAGAGAAATGTAAATCAAAACAACTCAGAGGTATCACCTCATACCTAGCGGATTGGCTAACATGACAGCAATGGAAAGTAATGAATGCTGGAGGGGATGTGGAAAAGTTGGGACATTAATGCACTGCTGGTGGAGTTGTGAATTGATACAACCATTCTGGAGGGCAATTTGGAGCTATGTCCAAAGGGTGCTAAAAGACTGTTTGCCCTATGATCCAGCCATAGCACTACTGGGTTTGTACCCCAAAGAGATAATAAGGAAAAAGACTTGTACAAGAATATTCATAGCTGTGCTCTTTGTGGTGGCCAAAAATTGAAAAATGAGGGGATGCCCTTCAATTGGAGAGTGGTTGAAGAAATTGTGGTATATTTTGGTGATGGAATACTATTGTGCTAAAAAGGAATAATAAACTGGAGGAATTCCATGTGAACTGGAACGACCTCCAGGAATTGATGCAGAGTGAGAGGAGCAGAACATTGTACAACAGACTCTGTGGTTCAATTGAATATAATGGACCTCTCCATTAGTGTCAATGCAGTAATCCTGAACAACTCAGAGGGATTTATGAGAAAGAACACTATCCACATTCAGAGGAAAAACTGTGAGAGTAGAAATACTGAAGAAAAACAACTGCTTGATTACATGGGTTGAGGGGATATGGCTGGGGATATAGACTCTAGGTGAACATCCTAATGCAAACATCAACAACATGGAAATAGGTTCTGATTAAGGACGCATGTAATACCCAGTGGAATTGCACGTTGGGTACAGGAAGGCTGGGGTCAGGGGAGGGAGGGAAAGAATATGATTCTTGTAACCAAGGAATAGTGTTCTAAATTGACTAAAGAAAAAAAAATAAAGAAAAAAATAGGTATGCATATATAATAAGACAGCAAATAGCCCATAAGTTGGAATAAGAATTAAATAGTGGGAGGAAAAACAGATTGTTTGATTTTGGTAAATGATAATGTTCCTTTAATTATTCCAAACTTCTCTCCAAAACAGAGTTAATATTTTTTCCAAGATAACATGCCACAGTTTACAATAATCTTTTTTTTTAATTTTGCAATCTTTGTTCTCATCCTCTCTTCACATCCCTCACCCCTTCTCAAGATGACAGACAAAATAATATAGGTAATCATACAATATATATATATGTATATACATATATATATATATTTCCATGTTCATCATGCTTTGAATGATGACACATTGCTTACATTTTGCAAAATACACTAGAATGGCATGCTTCAATGTGCATTTAGATTTTGTTGGTTTCTTCTATAGCAGTAGATAACTCTTCCATCATGATTCCCTTGAAGTTGTCCTGTATCCGTGAATTGCTGATATTTGTCACCATATTTTATTGTTGTACGGTGTATAATGTTCTCCTGGTTCTGCTCACTTCACTTGGCATTACATCATATAAGTCTTTCCTGTTTGGGTTTTGTGTGTGTGTGTGTGTGTGTGTGTGTGTGTGTGTGTGTGTGTGTGTGTTTGTGTGTGTGTGTGTGTGTGTGAGATCATCTTGTTTGTCATTTCTTATGGCATAACACTTTTCCATTGCTATCATATAATGAAGTTTGTTCAACCATTCCCCCAATAGATAGCCATCACTTCAGTTTCTAGATCTTTGCTAACACAAAGAGAGCTGCTATAAATATTTTCTGTGCAACTAGGTCCTTTTCCCCTATCTTTTCTCTCTTCAGGATACAGACCTAGTAGTGAGATTGCTAGGTCAAAGGGTATGTATAGTTTTATGGCCCTTTGAATATTGTTCTAAATTGTTCCACCAACAGTGTATTGGTTTCCCAATTTTTCATATCCCTCCCAACATTTATTAGTTTCCTTTTTTGTCATATTAGCCAGTCTCATATGTGTGAAGTAGTACCTCAGAGTGGCTTTAATTTACCTTTCTCTAATTAAGAGTAATTCAGAACATTTTTTTTAATGTGACTAAAGACAGTTTTAATTTCTTCATTTGAGAATTGCCGATTGATATCCTTTAACCACTTGTCAATTGGGTAAGGCTCAACTTTTAAATACCAATATACTACCGGTATTGGGTATTGTTGTATGGTTGTGAATCATGGAACACATCCATCTGTAAAGAACTAAAAATGGTCATTCCCAAGAAGAAACAGAAAGGACTATGGATGGGATCATATTGACTGGGTACAGGTTGCTGTATAGAACAAATACTTTAAAGGGACTGTGATAAAAAACCAGTGTGTTGGATGTTATTAAAGCATGTATGATTTAAAAAGAAGATAAATGGCCATATGACAAGAATCCAGAATAATCTATTCACAACTTGTGTATTTCACCTAACTGCTTGATTGGAACCCTGTGGCCAACTTTATGATTGGACATGGTTTAGATCAGTTCAGGATAAGCAGGAAAGGAGAACTGCCAAATTGGCATAGTTAGAGGGAGAGTGCATATTAATGAAAGCCTATGTACATGTACAGATATGAGAGTATAAATAAGAAGCTATATTCCCAGTTTTCCTATTCCTAAATGATCTACCAGATGATCAAGTAATAGCTTTTTTAAACTTTTGTCAATACAGAGTATGCATGAAAAAGTTGACCCTGTTTTTATTTCTTCTATTGTAATTGAAACAATTCTCTCAACACCTGAATGAAAATTTAGAAATAAATACTTCATAAACTCATCTTAGCTCTGAGGGTTCCATTACCCTTTTGTAGCAAATGCAGAGTCATTAACACTTAAAATATTGCTCCTTGGAGTGGGGTAGTTAGGAGAATATTCTAAGTTGCTCCTTTTGAACTAGACAAACATTAGTGGTATCATAGAAAATGAAGTTGTTGGAGCCAGAAGAGCCAACATATGATGGATTTACTAGGAAAGGAATTAGAAACTGCCTATTCCCCCTTTGGACAGAACCAAGGTACCATGGAAAGGAAAATGGTTTGGGAGTTAATAAGTCCCAGGTAGGAATTCTGGTTTTGTCTCTAGTTAGCTTTGTAATCTTGAAAAAAATTTTATCTCTGTGGTCTCAGTTTCTTCTTCTGTAAAATAGGAATAATAATACTTAAATTCTCCATTTCACAGGGCTACTACAAACATATTTTAAAACTTAAAAGTGCATATCAATATGAGTTATTCTTCTTTATTTCATATTCATCCAAATTTCTATGCCTTTTAGTCATAAGTTAAGAGGGGCATAACAGAGCTAAAGAAGTAAAAAGATAACCAAAAGAGAAAGGTGATAGGACTGACCTCTTTGTGAGAATTTAAATGATAAGGCTTGAAGTTCCTTTAAGGCTAGGAGTATTTTTCATTTTGTCTCTATATCTCTAGAACCAAGCTTAAAACCTGAAACATAGCAAGACATTATTCCATTCTAGTTGAGATAGATAAGAAGAGAGTCCTCAGTCTACAATACAAAGACTATAAAATGGCAAGACATAGAGCTAGGACACTGGAACAACTTTTTCAGAGTAGAAAATCAACTGATAAACTCTGTCATTTCAACCAAATCACACATTCAGAGAGGTTTGAGAAATATTAAGATATGTTTGCATTGTGCAAATACACAACTTTTTTTTCAAGATCAATGCTTGTCATTTTAATAAGAGTTATGGTAATAATAATATATAATAATAGTTACAACTAACATCAAGTACTTAGCAAAATGCCTGATACATAGTAGACACTATAAATTTTGTCTATGATTGTCATTATATAATGCTTAAAGATTTGCAAACATAATTATCCTTATAACCCTATTTTTAATTTTTTTACATGTAGACACAAGTTTTAATAATCATGTTCTGACCTTGGGTGATCCATTATCCATGTTCACACCCTCCTTTATCCCTCTCCCACCTCCTTAAGAAAGTAGGTAATATGATATAGGTTGTGCATGTTTTATTACATAATATATATTTCCATGGTCATCATGTTGTGAAAGAACCCAATTAACTATTAAAGTATATCACACATATGTATTAGTGGAATAAACACTAGATTTTCATTCAGAAGATCTGAGATTGAGAAGCCTCTGGATACATTTCCTAAGATTGTGACCTTTGTCAAGTCACTCTCAGTTGGAAAGGTTAAAATGGCCTCAGATTTCCCATTCATAAATGAACTTATTCAAAACTTGTATTATCTATCTAGACATTGTGAAGATGTAAGGAAAAAAACTTTATAACAGAAAAGCATTACATTTTATCAGATTTTTATTTCTTTTTTATTTGGGAACTCATCCCTAAGCTTTGAGCATAAAATAAAGATATTTTCCCACAATTCATGTCTGGATAAATCAGACCTGTATTCATTCAGGCAGGGCAAGGAAGTGGAATAGATTTGACTAAATTCAGTTCAACTCAGTTCACTGCAACCAGGACTTTTCACCTACTACAGGCAAATCACTTGCTAGGCACTGAGGACACATTGATAGTAATGACCATCTTTCCCTGTTTTCAAAGAGTTTACATTTTAATGCAATTCATGTATGGTGGTGATAGGGGAGAGGGGTATTGAAGAGCAATTGGCAGTTGGAGGGACATGAATAGAATTTAGATTAGGTCAGACTAGTACCATTGGGGTAAACTCAAGATAAAAAGTCAGCAGAAGCCAAGCCTGTCTTAGAGCCTAGCCTCTTCATTTGGTGGCAGGTCTTCCCTCATACCTTGAGACTTCCTTGCCCAATATCACATCCTATTTGACTCATAATCCCTCAGACTTAAGTATGTTAGCTTTAGATTTCTGGGCTAACTGAGAGGGTTAAAATTGTCTCACTGATGTCCCCCTAAGAAAACAAACATTTATCTTAACTGAGAAACATCCCCTGTCTTCATTTTGCTAGCTAGGGAGATGATTCCAATGGTGGGAATGCCAAGTCAAAGAGCAAGGAAGAAAGATGTCAAGGAAGATGTGTGGGAAAATATTTTGCTTTAAAGAACACTATTTAGGTCACATTATTAGCAGCAGCACCTTATATCACATATAAGAAAACTAGCCTGAATAAGATAAGGAGAATGTATTTTACATGCAAGTAAAAATGTCTTCTTCACTTCATGAGACAGGAAAGTAATTGGCAGCAGTAATCTAAGAGTTAAAGCTAATAGGACTGCCACAGAGACTGAAAGTTGAGCTGAGAACCCTAAGTGTTCATGTGCCACTGAGTTTCCTATTTGTTTTCATTTGTGAGCCTAGGTTGGTTGGAGGTGATAATTGTTTAATTGTGCATATTGGCTTTTTCATTTAAAAAAATTCAATAAAGTTTCACTATTTTTTAATCTAAAATAATGGACTCATGCTGTGATAATTATCGTGATAAAATGTAAAAAATAAATAAATAACCTCCCATTTAAAAGATTCCTCTTATCTGCCAACAAGTTCTATCTACTGAATGTAAACTTAATTGCAATATATTTCCTTAATGATCTTCTCTAATTGGGTCTCCCTGATATGGTATCTTTCTTAAGTTGCAGCCCAGTAACAGAGTATTTGCTATTAATTCTTTAGAAGCCATTTTAAAAGTGATGGGTACATATAGAAATATTGATTTTTTAAATATATATTTTTACCAGAAGGTAGAGAATGAAACACTTTCAATATCCTTAAGAGTCATTTTTAAAGCAATCAGAGTAAAATGAAGAAAACCAAGATATTGGTTGTTTTTCCTCTCATTGAAAAAAACAGTGGAGAATTAGAGCTATCTAGAGATTTTGGCAAAACTTTTTTTTTATTCACAATTTAGTAACTTTTAGTGAAAAGGTATTTCAGGAATTTAAACTTCTTGAGAAGGGGCTGTTTTACTATATTCTATTAGAATATCTTTCAATATTTAACATATTTCTAGACATATATTGTTTTAACTAAAATTTTTCTCTTTTCCTTAGATACCCAGTGAGATGAAATACAGGGAGAAAAAAAGGGGGTCTAATACAGGACCTTTGGGAACATCCATGGTTAATAAGTATGTCCTAGATGAAAATCCAGAAAGAAAAAATGAGAAGAAACAGTCAGATAGGTAGGAAAACCAGAAAAGAGCATATTAGAGAACCAAGTATTAAGGAAAGGAGTGTGATCCCAGTGTCAAAGGCTTCAGAAAGTTTAAGAAAGATGTGGATTCATAAAAGGAAATAGAATTTTCTTTTAAGAGATCAAATGGGGGCAGCTAGGTGGTTCAGTAGATTGAGAGCCAGGATTAAAGATGGGAGATTTGGGGGTTCAAATCTGATTTCATATACTTCATAATTGTGTGATCCTGGGCAAATCACTTAACTCCCACTGCCTAGCCCTTACCAATTTTCTGCCTTGGAAAGAAGACATAGTATTGATTTTAAGATGGAAGGTAAGGGTTTAAAAAAGAGAGAAAGATAATTTGTAATTTGAAGAGAACAATTTTGATAGTATGCGGACAAAATCTAGATTGCAGAAGATTAAAAAGGAGTGAGACGAAAGAGATTGTAGGCATCAATTGTAAACAACTTTTACCTTGAGTTTGGGAGAAGAAGAGATATAAGATGACAACTGGCAAGAATATATGGATCAGCAACCATTCTGGAAGGCAATTTGGAATTATGCCCAAAGGGAGCTAAAAGACTGCCTGCCCTTTGATTCATCCATACCACTGCTGGGTTTGTACCCCAAAGAGATAATAAGGAAAATACATATTCAAAAATATTTATAGTCACACTTTTTGTGGTTGTGAAAAATTGGAAAATGAGGGGATGCCCTTCAATTGGGGAATGGCTGAACAAATTGTGGTATCTGTTGGTGATGGAATACTACTGTACTCAAAGGAATAATAAAGTGGAGGAATTCCATGTGAACTGGAATAACCTCCAGGAATTGATACAGAGCAAAAGGAGCAGAACCTGGAGAACATTGTACACAGAGACTGATACATCGTGGCACAATTGAATGTAATGGACATTTCTATTAGTAGCAATGCAATGATCCAGAACAAATCTGAGGGACTTATGAGAAAGAACGCTATCCACATTCAGAGAATGAACTGTGGGAGTATAAACACAGAAGAATAACTGCTTAATCACATAGGGTGATAGAGATATGATTGTGGATATAGACTCTAAATGATCACTCTATATTACACATATTAAAAATATGGAAATAGGTCTTGATTAATGATACATGTAAAACCCAGTGCAATTGCTTGTTGGCTATGGGATGGGGGAGGGAAAGAACATAAATCATGAAATCATGAGAAAATATTCTAAATTAATGAATTAAATAAATAATTTTTAAAAAGACTATATGAATCAGAGTGAAGAATGACTTTAGTTATCATCATTCATAGAGGTTTAAGTCTGGGGGTGGAGTTTTCCTGCCCCCAATATTTTCAAAATATCCTTCACATAGTCTTCCTAATATATAGATGAGATCAGATCAATCCCACAATTAAAAACCTTCAGAGCCTCCACATAGTCTAGCAGGTAAAATCCAAGTACCTCAAGACTCTCCATGAAATGTCCCTAAGGCCTTCTTCCAGTCTTCTTTCACTCTAGTTCTTGTCTTACATGCTTCAGTGAACCAGAATACTACTTCAGATACCATTTCTGTAAAGACTTTTCTAATTCTCCCTCTCTATCTAGTGGTGTTCCAATCTTATTAGAAACCCATTGTTCTATTCCCTTTGACCTCTTCTGAATACTTAGCCAAATTCAAAGTTACATTATATATATATATATATGTATATATATATATATATATATATATATTGTTCATGAGCCCTGTCTCTACCTTTGGACTACATGAACTTCTTGAGTTACAGGGATTATATAGTTTTTCATTATTTTTATCCACACACACCTAGTACATTATCTTGAACATTGTAGGAGCTTAAGAAGTATTTGTTATTGAACTGGATTACCACCAGACAGGAATCTTTTTTTGTGTGATTTGAAAAATGTTATTGAATTAATTAATTTAGAATATTTTCCCATGATTACATGATTCATGTTCTTTTCTTCCCCTCCTTCCACTCCCCTCCCATAGTCAATGAGCAATTCCACAGGGTTTTACATGAGTCATTGATCAAGACCTATTTCCATGTTTTTAATATTTGCATTAGGGTGATCACTTAGAGTCTATATCCCCAATCGTATCCCCATCAACCCATGTGATCAAGCAGTTGTTTTTCTTCTGTGTTTCTACTCAAGAATCTTTTAGAATTTGGTGATTGATTGTTCTTTTCTCAGAATCATATATTACTGCATAAGTAATAATTCCTAAGTTCTCTGATGGAAATAATTAGGCTTCTAAGATGGAATATTGAGGGCTCCAGTTTGGTATTTGAAAGAATATTTATAAAAATGTGCAAAGATGTGAGAGATTTGACCAATAGCAAAAACTCTTCCTCCCAATTTTTTTTAAAATGAAGCCTTTTGTAATTTCATTTATAGAAGAAAATTACTTATGAACTAAAGTCTTTTAAAGTTGAGTCCTATTTAGAATATATCATGCTAGAAGTAGATAATGTTTTATGAGACATCTAGTCTAATTATCTTATTTTACATATGGCATAGCAGAAGTACTAGTATATTAAAACTATAGTTGAAAGAAAATGTATATACTCTGTAATCCAATACATTTATTTTATGGGTTATAAAAAATGAAAACCATGGAGTTTGTAACTTGTCCAAGTTTACATAAGTTATATTAAATTCAAGATTTGAACACAGGTCTTCTGGCTCCTGAGCAAATACTTCTTCTACTTGACCATGTTGTCTTCCTTAAAGCAAAGAAAATATTTATTTTGTCTGTGATAGTACTTGGAACTTACTGTTTACTCAACACTATCTCACAAATATTAAAGTGTCTACTTAATTTCAGCCCAACAGTCAAATATTCCAGAAACCTCTTTTTATTCCACACTTATGAGTGAGTAAAGTCAACTCAGTTCCACAGAATTTATTAAACAATTACCATTGGTCAGTAATTGTGCCAAGCACTGGTAATATAAGTTGAAGCACATATGCACACACATGCATGCACACACATACATACAAATAGTCCCTGCCCTCAAGGAGCTTATGCCTAATGGAGAAAGACAACATATAAAAAAGAAACTGAAAGCGAGAGGGAAATGAAGATGAGTCCTGCTGGGGATGATTTGAAGATTGGTGTGGGAGTGATTGTGAGAATACATAGAAAAAAGCATTAATCATCTATCTCCAAAAGTCTATTTATTTTCATAACTTCCACATCTCTCTCTGGGGGCACCTTCTTGCTGTTAATTACCCAGGTTTCCAATCTCAGAATATCCCTTAACTTCTCAATCTCCCTCACCCCATCTATCTAGTCAATTATCAAATCTTATTAATTTTAACTTTACATCTCATACATTTACTATTTTCTTTCAATTTCCACAGTCTTCATCATATCTTGCCTGAGCTATTGCCTCCTAAGTACTCTCCATGCTAAAAGTCTCTTCTCTTTAATACATCTTCTGAACAGCTACCAAAATAAGATTCCTGAAATCTAGGATTGTCCATGTCATTCCTCTACTCAATAAATTCCAGTGACTCCCTATTACATCTGTGCTCAAATATAAACTCCTGTTTGTCATTTAAAGACCTTTACAACCTGGCTGCAACCTACCTTTCCAGCTTTATTATATATTTCTCTCCTCCATGTTCTCTACAGTCCATAAAACAGAAAGACGAGAACAAAATGATCATAACATAGTGATAATAATATAATGATAATAATAATAATACTTTATGTGCAAATGACTCTTTATAGTTTACAAGGTACTTTCTCGGATATTATTTCATTTGATTCTCACAAAAACTCCAGGCAGAGTATTTCTTCCAATTCCTGCCAGTGAAAAATGAACAGTACAAACTCTGATGGCTGAGTGCTCTTTCTGATACCTCATGGCTTCTTACTTTTATAATAGAGACATCTATATTATATTCTTGTTTTGAGCTTATTTTTTGTTGTTCTCCTGTTGTTTTTTTCAAGTTTTTGTTCTGTGTTTTAAGTACTTGAGTGATAATGTCCTTTGGCTTATTCCTTGCTGCCATTCAAATGAGTTGGTTGTTTCTCAAGTGCGACCAAAAGGTATCTATTAAGATAGATTTGATCTTTGATTGTCCCTGTCTACCATCAATAAGTAAAATGGTACTCAAACATTTTTGGATGAGTGTATTTTTTTCTTTTATTTTAGTATAGTACAATGAGGATAGGTGAGGTACCCAGGCCAAGGTCACAGGGATAGTTCATGACATTGGTTGAAGGCTACAGTCCACAGTCACTGTAACACTTTGCTCTTTTACAGTCCATTTGTACATGGCTAGTCCCTGCCAATCTTTTATTAGATATTTTTCTCTTCCTGGTTCCCAATTAAAGCCAGACAGATTATCTCTGAAGGCATTCCCTATTTAACGCAATCTCACTCATTTTTGATGTTCCAAAGCACCTCCCTCCCTTCTGCTTGTGGTCATCTGCAGTCTATACTGACATGTCCTTTTTCTGCCATCCAGATTGCTAATGAAAGTGTTTAATAACATTACTTCTTGTTAGGTTCCTCCCACAGTGACAGTGATCCATCCATGGACACTCCCTGGGTGCTGGATGCCAGTCAGTCATGTCCATCAGTTGGGGATCTAATCACTGTGAGATCCATATGGCATTTTCTCCTACTTAAATGATGATCATCTAATATGAGGCAGAATCACAAATCTTCCTAAGATCCAGATGGAGGATATGTTTCCCATTCCCTCATCTTATCAGTTCTGTAACTCAGTCAACCTTGCCAGGTAGAGGAAAAAATTTTCATTACAGGAGTGAAACTGACAGCCTAAATATCCCTTTCCACTTGCCCTGCAGTGTCTTTAATTGAAACTCTCATCCAAGATATTCTAGAGGCTCTGTAGGACACAAGAGTGGAGCCTTACTTTTGAGTGCTTTTAAAGAATATCTATTTTGACTCTCTCCCCAGGAAAATTTTCCTCTTCTCTCTGTCCTTGACTTCCTTTTTTCATGGAATAAAGACCATTCAGCAATACAACATGCTAAAACCTGCTTGACCACAGGTTATAATGAAATCAACTTTTTCTAACATCTTTTAGGTTTATAGTTTATTAACAAGTTATTCACACTTTCCTTAAACTTTGTTTAAAAAATTTGCCTAAGCATAATTATACAATCATACCTCTTCTTCTTTATATCCTTTCCAGTGACTGCTAGTTACCATCCTATGTGTGAAGAGGGTGTAGAAAGATTTCTTCTTAATCAGTCAAATTTCTTCATCCTCAGTTAATGATACCATTTTCACCAGTCACTTTCAATTCAGAGGATTATCGTATTATAAGAATTATAGGAATAAGAATGTAGTATTATAAGAATATTTATAGGAATTAAAAAATGGAAATCACTTAAATAAGAGACATGGATAAAAAAAACCTCTATTCAAGTCATGTCAATAGCCTACACCATAGTTGGTTCAAAAGTAAAAATAAGTCCATCAAAAAGTTGTGTTTTCCTCCTATGGTGCCCAACTAAATTGATTTTATCAAATGAGTCCATTTTTTAGACTGAGATGGTCAGTTTTGTTAGTTGGCTAATTGATTACATAGAAAGAATAGATTGAAGTCACTGGGTGGCTAAATTCTCTAACTGATTTTATTTAAGAGGCAATTGAATATGTTAGATGTAAGGTTATGGTGTCCTGTTTGTCAGTCATATGTTGTCATCCTTGTAGACATCATTGTCTTGTTTAGGGGAGTGAAATTTATAGATTAGATCTGCGAATTCACCGATATAAAAAATTCCCCATAAGGAAGCTTCCTTTTGCCATGAATATATTTTTTATAAAATTCACAACTTAAAATTTTGTTTGAGAAAATTTTCGGGGAAAGAAGCTTTCTAACTCCTTGAATTTATAAAATGAACTGTTTGGAGAAAGATGCCTGCAGAAACCTACACTGCATCAGAAGATCTAGAATGAACTTTGGGGTATAATTGCTTGAACTGAAAGGGGTTGAACACAATTATTTTGAATGTACCTTCTTATGCCAAAGGGGACTGCCCCCACTTGGCTTTTTGTCAATGTACCTAGCAAACAGTGGTTTTGCTTTCTCTCTTTTCTATTTCCCTCTTATCTCTAACTACTATAATGTCCTCTTAAAAGGTGAAATATTGTATGCACCTGTAGTTAGAAGATTTTTAGGAGTACAAGATAATCCATTGGGGAGATGTCTTCCAAAGGATCACAGGGGAGATTGTAAAGATGGCATTACCTCTCCTTTCTCCCACTTTTAGATTTAATCACCAGAAGCACATACACCCCACTTATCCTTAAATGTGGGGAGGTCTGTGGCCCATGTGTACTGTAGAGGGTGATGAATCAGAAATGACTGACTGTCCCCTGGGCAGTCCTAAGTAAAGCTAAAGCTATAATCAGTCCATGTAAAGTGGAAGGAATTCATAGGAAGTGACGAAAAGAAGCATCTTTAATAGCTGTGTTAATTCCCTCTGAAGGGAGTTCTTCAGAGTTCAGAGTTGGAGTTGGAGTTGGAGACTGGTGAAGGATCTGCTTAGGTGACCTGGAACTGAAATTTGATGAGTCTGTTCTTTGAAATACCAAGTGGGTTAGTGAAAAAGGCTGACTCCTTTTCCTGGCTTTTCTGGAGGTACTAGCCTCCAGAGGGAGCTCTCATCTTGGAGGAGGCCTTGTGGCTAGAACCCTTGTTTAATTTACCTCTGGGCCTCCTTTTGCTGGGGCCTCTGAAGCAGGGGCAAAATAATTATTTACTCTCCCATTTCCTTACTTTCACTCTTTCTCCTTTTGTAAATAAACTACCATAAAAAGTCATCCTGATTTGAGTAATATATTTTCAGTGACCACATTTTTATACATTTAGTGCAACCTTTAATTTTTTAACACTTACAACCAATATAGATTGTCATTTATGTTGTAATAAATAATCTTAGAAAGATGAGTAAAGACAGCCAGAGGTCTTATAACCAAGGATTAAATCAGCAATGTGTGTTAGAGGCAGGCTATGAAACCAGGTCTTCTCCACTCTAAGAACCCTCTGTATTCATCATTCCATTTTCCTTCTCAGGAGAGATATAAGAAATTGTGGAATCAACAAGTCTTCACTGTTCCTACCTTATGCTGGACATTGTTGGGGAGCCGGAGACAGAAGCATAAATATGATTCCTGTCCTCAAGGAGGTAACATCCTACTTTGAAGGATTATAATTTGTTAACAGTACCCAGACAACAACAACAACAAATGCACAGCCTTTAGTTTGCCTCTAGGAGAGGTTATTTGAGTTGATCTTTTCAGGGAGTTAGGAATGCCAAGAGTCAGAGGTGAGAAGATAGGGTGGTCCTGGCAAGGTGGAAAGGCTCTGCTGCCTCATCTTCCTCCTAGTCCAAATTCCAAATTCCAGCAAATTCCAGTCTTAGCAAGCAAAGTGTTTATTAAAGTGGGAAGGAGAAACTGAAGAGAAGACCCTCTCCTACCAGCTGAAGGCAGCCTTATATCCTTAGACCAAAAGGTTCATTCAAATTTTCTAACTGGCTCTTGTATATAGAAAGAATCTTAATGGATTTTCATTTCTCAGGGAGAAATGATTATAGTAGTAGTGGTTTAAACCTTCCTCTTAGTCTCATGGCTTTAAATATGGAAACATGGAGATATTCAAATCAACTCACCCTGACTGGAATTCTGGAATAACTAACACAGTTGTGATTGGAGCTAAAGCCATCTGCTCCAACCAGCAGAGGTGCAACATTTGCAGCACACTCCATCTGAGGAGCAAACGGGCTATTTATCTGGGGTAACCAGACCTTCCTATGTCCCAGGGAGCAAGTGCCCCTCTTATCTGAGTCTTCCATTCTGCCAGGAAGCCAATGGGCTTTGGGGGTTCTTTGTTTACCATCTTTAGTGCTTGGCCATTAGAGTAAGTGCCAGGCCTATTTGTTGCTCTATTCCCCAGGCTGTTCAAGCACATTTTTTAAAGCTCTCAGAATGCCACAAGTTCTCATTACCCCACCTCCAGACTCCTCAGTGGAATTCATAAGTGACAAGAAGCTGGAAAAATACAGATGGCATAATTATATATTTTGCAGTTGATTAATCACCACAAAACATTAATCACATTTTGTATAACAATACATAATCAAATTCTTTATAGTAGAAATTAAGTTTCTTTCTGATAGGGAATGGATTCCTTTAGGATATTGACAGGGTTTTTCAGCATCTGTTTGGCTCCAATTCCACATCTGCATTTGATTTTCATCTGCTGTAGGGCTTGGGAAAATGTGGCTTTAAGGTTTGTTTTATGTTTGTAAATGTACATGTTAATAGAAGAAATGTGTGAATAGGGAAATATTTCCACTTGCTAGATACTGTATATATCTCTCCCTAGTCCATAATGGGTTTCTTTCATAGAAATCATTGTTGTTGTTGTTTTTTCCTTCGAGTAATGCCCTACAAATCAAAAGTAAATTTCAGATTTTTTTCCTTAACCATCATAGAAATAAATAAATAGCAAAGGATATAATTAGCTTTGTATTACTATAGGGGATAAAGCCTATTCATAGCTTTGCCATATTTAATGCTTTCACACTTAGAGAGCTCTCTTTTCTTCATCATTTGAAATTAAATCTATGAATTTCCATGCTTCTGTCTATACATACATAATTACTGTTTAGAGATATTTGCACACATAACTGTGATAGCATTTATGGACTGTACTTCTAGCTTTAATATCTCTACCTGAGTATGAAGGTCATAATCAAATATCAAGTTCTTAGCTTTTAGGAATCCCTTTTACTCTTTAAACATATTTGAAATAATTTTTATTGACCAACTGGGAAGGAAATAAAGGAAACATAATGAAGTTTCCCTATCTTCAATGTGCTTATAGTCTAATTTAGATAAAAAAAAACATACATACCCATGAAAGAACCAGATAACAATTCCAAGGCAACATATTATCAAGACATTATTAATTTGATACAAGTATTATAAATATTGTTGAGGGGATGTAAAGAGAGTGAAATATACTAAGGATGGTTTAGTCAAATTATTCAGGGAAGAGAAGATACTTTTGAAAAGATTAAATGCTAATCCAGAGACCAAGTGCCCAAACTGTAATGCCATGTGTGAGTCCCCTGCCTTACCCCAAACAGGGGAGGGATAAAGCACTCCCACTGGGCTTCTGGGCAGAGGGGTGGGTGATGTGAAAAATGTCCTCAGGCATGCATGGAGAAGAGGAAGGGGAGCAGCCCCCTCCAGCACAAGTGCCATAAATTCACCAATATGAACCTAATCAAAATTTCGGAAGAAAAGTAGTGTCATACTAGTGAGACAAGGAAAAATTTAATTCTAGATGGAGGTTTCACTGTAACATATAAGAAAAATGATGTAAATAAAGAAGATCTCTGCCACTGAGGGGTAAGACTGTTTTTCATTGGTCTTTTTGAGAGTAGAAGTAGGCAGGTAGGTGGCAGAGTGGAAAGAATAGTGGACTTAGAGTCAGGGAGACCTGAGTTCAAATTCTGAGCAAATCATGTAGTATCTGTCTGTCTCAATTTTCTCATCATTAAAATGGAGATAATAATAGCAAATATCTCCTAGGTTAGCTGTGAAGATAAAATGAAATATTAGTCAAGTTCATTTCAAAACTTTACCGTGTTAAGGCTAGATGATGATGATGATGGAACATTGGCTACAGGTTACAAAGATTGATTTCATTCTAAGGCTAAAGCATCACTTAAAGATAGATTGTCAAAATGGACTTCCTCAGAGTAATGAATTCCCTTAACTTGATATCTTCTGGAAGAAGCTTGTTGATCACGTGTTGGGATATTGTAGAAAGAATGTGTGCTTTGGAGTTGAACCATATTTTTCTAAGCTTGCTTCTATCTCTGAGATCATGACATTTTATAATGCCATGAAATGAAATTGATTGTGTGGCAATTGATGGGGAGAACTTTTGATGTGTACGATCAAAAAGATAACACTGGTAATACTAAAGGAATGCTCTATTTTCTATGTCTGAGTCATGAACTTTGTGATCTTAAAGATCTGGTTCAGTGAGCTTTTGATCAAACCTCAATGGGGAAGTTGAGAAGTTAATAATCTTTCATGCTTTCCTAAAGACATCTTCAGCATGCACTTGTTGGCCTCTGAAGGTCTTGGGGAACTTCCCCTTTCTGGGACTTAGGGATGACATTGCAAACATCCTAACAAGGCATGTGTTTCTTTAAGGACACTGGCACTGGATTGAATGTTCATTTCACATTCAGCCAAAACAACAGTCCAGCTTAAAAAGGGTTCGCACTGTAGGCTTCATGAGCTTGCTTTTGAACAAATAATTTTTCAGTTTGTGTTGGGAACTGGGATGGTACCAGCTCCTATGAAGCCCTTTTAGTGCTCTGAAAAGCAGTATACAAATAAAATGACTGATGTCTTGTCAATAGAAACTTCAGAAGGAGGATCAAACAGAGAGCTAGTTTCTTTTGAAGTGTATGGGGAGGAAGTGTTAGATTTTATTTTTCCAACTAACATAAAACCCAAAGCGTCAACCCAGCAAAAGGGACCTGGTATCTAAACAAGACAGAACACAGTTTCTCAGCAGTAGACACATCTCAGCGTTTTGTTTTGTTTTGTTTTGTTTTAATGACAAAGGCTGGATTAGGAAAAAAAAAATTCATTTATGGGGGTATGGTTGTAAATTCTGCTTTTTTTACTCATCATTGGGCAGGAAAGCATTTGTTTCACCCGAATTTTTTTTTTCCTTTTTTCCATTTTCTTAAGTTTTCCAACTGTGACTTTGAAAGACCAAATTCTCTTCTTTGAGTACAGCTTGGTTGTGAAGGAGTTAATGGTCCTGACTGAATGCTGCCACACTTCACATTCTGTTGATCTCAGAGTAGAATTGTAAGTCAGCCCAGAGACATGCAACATCTGTATCATCAGCATCCATCTTTTTCAGTCAAACTCCAATTAAGGATGGCATTTCCTAACACAAAGGACACAGCCAGTGTGTTTGATGATTATGCTTGAAATAATGGGGTGGAGTGTTTGTTTGAGCTGAAATATGATTGTATTGTGGAGTTTTCTATTTTCAAAGGTAATAAGAGGTATTAAGTAGATGATCAAAACTCCAGATATCTCATATGGCCAACATGACTTAATTGATTCAAAGGTACTCCATGATATACACAACTCCCCAAAGTTGCTTAGAATTACATACTCTTAAAGTCTGAAGAGACCTTAGGGTTATCATAATGATAACATGTATTTTGTGGTTTGGTCCTGATTTAAAGGAAATAAAATGCATTTTCAATAATCTTTGAATAAGAAATATCCTTTCTTAGACACATTTTTGGTTTGGAAAATATGGTCACCATAAAAGAATTACTTAATCCTTTTTCTCTCTTTTTATTAAGGGAATCCACTCTTTAATATTCTTGGAGATAGTAGGGTCAGGAGGAACAAGAAAAGTTATATTGATCCTTTTTTCCCATTGGCTTTCATTTATATAAGAAAAACACAGGTTTCCTAGGGTAGGTCCAAAGACTTGTAGAAACTTCCAGAGACCAACTCAAACCCGCTGTAGGTCAAAATATCATGTTTGGACAAAAGAGAATCTGTTTAAGATATGAAAATAGGAGAAGGGTTTAAATTAAATGTGAGTCAATATTAAGAAAAGTCACAGGTAAGGCACAAGAAGAGCTCAAGGGCAGGAACTGCTTTGTTCAACAGCCTTGGGCACTGTCTTGCTCATTCATTTGTTGTTTATAGGTGTAACACCTTCTGACTCAATGTGATAAGCCACAAATTCTATTTCAAGAAGTGGACAGATTTTAAATAATTGTATTCATATTGAGTTTTTTCAAGGTGAATTTTCCAGTTTGGGTTTCAGGATTCAATAATATGCTGATCTAAAAGAAAATATACAATAGTGATAACTTTAAAAAAGAACACACTATCCATGAAAATCCCTTTGTTCTATTATTATTCATTGTCAATATTCTTAAGTGTGAGATTTCAAGATATAGGTTCTGCCTGCTGGTGTGTTGAAAGTCCATAAACTTTGTTTGTGAATAAACCTCTGGCTGTAGAGAGGAAATTAAAAACTATAGTAGAAACATTAATGAAACTAACATCAAGTAATGAACATATGGGGAGAACATTTTTTGGAATACATAACAAAAAGAATATTTCAAAACTGCCAGATTTTAGATGATATATTCTCAACTTGTCCTTCCTACCACCAATTAGATATGTGATAATGAATTTTCTTATGTTCAGTTTAGATATGCCAAAGTCTACCTACACTTTTGAACTAAATATTTCTAGTATTCCTTTGGGTATAGAAAAACATTAAAAAAGAAAAGAATCTTTATATCTTAAAAAAAGTTCTTATTATGTATTTTCTGTAGTACTATGCATGACCTTATCCTCACTAAGAATGGTGGAACTGCCTATTGTCATTTCTGAATCGGAAAAGTATTTCTTTTCTACTGTCACCCTGGATACTAGACACTCTGTCAATGAACGGAGAGTCAAGGGAATTTAATAGATTAAAAGTTAAGTCCTCCGGAGAATGCAGATTTGAAACAAAGAAATTAGTTAATCTTTGAGATACCCTTGTAGGGTATAACAAATAATTTCCAGCTTCAAGAAAATAGATCATGAAGGCCTAGCCCTCAGAGCCACTGGACAGCTGATCACTAAATTTGAAGATTAAAGTTCTCCAATCCAATTTCCTTACTTTATGCAGAAAACTAAGGGATGGAGGTGTCAAATGACATCAACTTAATTCCAAATTTTATTTTGTGCCACAATATGCTCAGGCACTAGGATAAGAGCAGGGGATACAGCTAAAATGAATTAGTCCCTATCCTTAAAGATCTAATATTTTAATTAGGGAGGGGAGGGATCTATATGTATACTGATAAGAATGTGTAAGGTAATTTGAAGAAAAGAACACCCACATCTCAGAAAATAGGGAAGGAGGTTTCATGGAAGGGCCAGTGCCTAAGATGTATGTGAAAGGAAGATAAGGAATCTGAGAGGCAGAGATAAACCATTCAACAAGCATTTATTAAGCACTTACTATGTGCCCAAATTTACTGTGTAAAACTAGGGATAAGGAAAAATAATTCGTACTTTTCAGCTCTTTATATTCACTTTCTCTCTCTCTTTTTTAAACCCTTACTTTGTCTTAGAAGTGATACTGTGTCAGTTCCAAGGCAGAAGATAAACCCAGTTCGGTTTCTTTTTATGTATTGTCATTCTCTTTAGAATATAAGCCTTGAGACCATAGGCCTCCCTTTTGCTTGTATTGGTGACATAGCAGATGTTTTAGAGATTCCTTTTTGACTGACTGAGTGACTACTTAGAAAACTTTATTTGAGGGCAAGTCTTGAAGATCATATAAATTACAATTATAGGGTCCTGAAACAATTGGGAAATGTGTTTGCTGAGATACTGTCAGTGGAGTGATTTTTTTATATCTTGTTTTTTTGATTCTGTTTATTTCCCTCTTCACAAGACTTTCCATCTTTCTTTGAACTCCTCATATCTCATTTCTTGTGGCATAAGAACATTCAATTCATATGTTCATATTCAATCCAATTCATATGTCCAAAATTATTTATCTATTTCCTAATTGATACCCTTTTTATTTCCATTTTTTTTGCTAACTCTAAAAGGTACTGTTAGTAATATTTTGGTAAACATGAGACCTTATTTTTTGTATTTGACATTCAGTTACAAACCTAATTGTGTTATTGTTCAGTCAAAGGGTAAGAAAAATTTAGTCACTTTTCTCACATATTTCCTTTTTTTTTTTCAGATGGAATGGTCCAATTCACTGCTGCGCCAACAATGTATATTGTATCTATCCTCTTATTAAAGTCCTACTAAGTATCAAAAACTTCTGTATTTTCTAATACCAATTTGCTGGGGCATCAGGGTGGCTTGGGGATAGATAGCTAGGCCTAGAGATGGAAGGTCCTAGGTTCAAATTTAGACTCAGACATTTCTTTGTTGTGTGACATTATCCAAGGCACAATTCCAAATGCTTAGCCCTTACCACTTTTTTTGCATTAGATGCAAAATTTAGTATCTATTCTAAGACAGAAGGTAAAGGTTGAAAAAAATATACCAATTTTCTGAGTGTAAGATAAAATCTCAGAAATGTTTTAATTTTCATTTCTCTTACTAGGATATGGAATGTGCTTTCACATTGTCATTGATGACTTGAAATTCTTCTGCACACTATTTACATCCATTAACACTGATATCTCTTGTTTTTGGCTTTTTATATTTCTGTTAATTCCCTCTACATCATGGATATCAGACTTTAATCCAAGGTATTTGATGCAAAGATTTGTTCTCAATTGGCAGTTTTACTAGTTTCATTGAATTTATTCATATGAAATCTTTTTAGCTTTATGGGTTATTTATTTTATCTCTTATGATTAGCTCTATGCCTTATTTGTTAGAATTTGCCCCCAGTCATAGTTTTGAAATGTACCTCCTTCATTTAAAAAAATAGTATTATCATTTATATTTAAGTCCTGAACATATTCTTATGAGACTAATACATTTTTTTAAAATCACCTTCTCTTGGTTTTGTTTTTATCCTCTGTATGTTTCTTTATACTTAGTTTTATTTATTTGCATGTTTTCTCACACAGTGCCTGGCACATAGTAGTCAATTTTATTGACTAACTGCCTACATTGATTGGTGAGTTCCCTGTACATCTACTTAATGATTCTTTCTCTTCCTTATTAGTATTATTTTCTCATCATTTCTTCAACAATTTTATTTTTGAGTATCTCATCATTTCTGAGTTCACTTTCTCCATAGAATTTTAGTTCATGGAAACCCAGAAACCCTTCATTTTTCACTTTGAAATCTGTTCTCCTCAAAGCTAGGAATCATACCAGACAATTCCCAATTTGATTTTATTCTATCAAAAAATCTAAAATGTAGTAAACACTTTTTTCCAAAGTTCTCCTCATGTCTACTACAGTCATAACATCCTGTGTGGAATTAATTCCTATGATAAAATTTCCCCTTCCCAGTTCACTCACTATTTGGCAATGGAACCTCTATGGATTATCTCTCATGCCATCTTTTCCATGGAACCTTCTTAGAACTTTGTGTCAAACTTCCGGGTAATCATGGCTGCAATCTAGATGCCACATGCTTCCTCTCCCAGGCACCGAACGAAATAGACTACATCAAAGGAGCATAAAAATCACCTTTGGAGGAACAGAAGGACTCCCCAGTACTCCCCAGTACCCCACAGAGGTGAAGGTATATGGGGTTTGAACATTTCCACACTATAATAAGAATGAGGAAAAGCTTGCACAGAAATGTGAACTGAGCCGCCCTCCCCTTCCCACCTCCCCCACCAAACCAGAGTAAGCTACCGGAGCGCTCACTGGGACAGCAAGTGAGTGGGGAACGTCTCTGTCTGGGGAGGGCACTCCAGGGTCCTTGGGATCTGGGGACTGCCAGGAAAAAAACCTTTCAGGGAGGTTTCACGGGAGAATCCTGCGCTGAGCACAGGGGGCCAAAGGAGCTGTACTCGGGGTGGTTGCGCTGAGCATCTGGGTGGAGCTAAACGCCAGGGGCGGACCACACGCTGATTATCTAGGTGGAGCTGATCACCTGGGTTGTTCCGCTGAGAACACGGGCCTGCACTCTAAGAAACCTCAGAGGCGGGGAAGAACTAGTCTGAGGCAACCTAAATTCACAGAAAACCTGCCCATATTACCCAGACCCAAGACCAAAAAGGAAAGGGGAATAAAACCACCAAAGGGATAGATCACATGGCCCAAAATCAAGCCTCAAGGAAGAAAGGGAAAAAGGTGACTACTGAAAACTTTTATGGTGGGAGTACCAAGGTAAAAAAGAGAATGAGGATGAAATCCAAAAAAAAAATCAGAACATGCCTCCCAAAATGGAAACTATCAACAATCTCTGGAAGATCTCAAATTGGAGCTTACCCAAAAGATGGAAACCTGGAAAGAAAAATGGGAGAAAGAGATCAGCAGTCTGACAGATAAAACTGCTCAATTGGAAAAAGAGCTGGAAGCATCCAATAGAAGGGCAGACGAAGCTGAAAAGCAAAACCAGTCCCTAACGACCAGAATTAAGCAACTCGAAGAAAGTGAGATCATAAAACAGCAAGAATCAATAAAGTAAAGCCAAAAAATTAATGAATTAGAAGAAAACATAAAATATCTCACTGAAAAGGTCACAGACTTGGAAAACAGAGGAAGAAGAGACAACCTCCAAATTATCGGTCTCCCAGAACAACCAGAGATAAACAATATACTCGATGTTATTCTACAGGCGATTATAAAAGAAAAGTGCCCACACGTTCTGGAGCAAGGGGGCAAAATAGAAATAGAAAGGGTTCATAGAACACCCTCTATACTAAATCCCCAAAAGACAACCCCTAGGAATGTAATTGCCAAATTCAAGAGCTTCCAAAAAAAGGAGAAAATCCTACAAGAAGCCAAGAAGAGGAGCTTCAGATATAGGGGGGCTCCCATAAGGATCACACATGACTTAGTGGCTAACACACTAAGAGACTGCAAAGCATGGAACATGATATTTAGAAAGGCAAGAGAACTGGGTCTCCAACCAAGAATCAGCTACCCAGCAAAACTGACTATATACTTCCAGGGGAAAGTATGGGCATTCAACAAAATAGAAGATTTCCAAGCATTTGCTAAGAAAAGACCAGAACTTAGTGGAAAATTTGATATCCAAACACAGAAAGCAAGAGAAACATGAAAAGGTAAATATGAAAGAAATGGAAAAGGAGATAAATCTTATCTTTTTCTTTAAGTCAAGCTCTCTTCTATAAGGACTACATTTACATCAAATTATATATATTAATATATGGGGAAAATGTTTTGTGTAACTCTCAAAAATTGTATGCATCATAAGAGTAGTTAGAAGAAACATGCATAGGGAAAGATTGGGGCATTAAGAAGATTTGGGGAAAGTGGGGGCAAAGAAAGGAAAAGTGAGGGGGGGAACCATCGATAATACTAAGATTTACTTCAAGAAATGGGGGGGACTTAATAGAATAATCTTTCCCATATAAAGATACACATGGGAAGGGAAGGGGAAGAACTCTCATATGAGAAGGAGAGGAAGAGAGTGTGAAGTGGCATTACTTAAACCTTACTCTCAGTGAAATCAAATCTGAGAGGGAAGAACATCTAGATCCATTGGGATCCTGAATTCTATCTTATCCAACAGGGCAAGAAGGAAAGGAAAATTCTAAAACCATATTAGTGGGAGACTTGAACCAACCACTATCAAATTTAGATAAATCAAACCAAAAATAAACAAAAAAGAGGTAAAAGAGGTGAATGAAATCTTAGAAAAATTAGAGTTAATAGACATATGGAGAAAAATAAATAGGGACACATGACACATTCACAAAAATAGATCATACACTAGGTCACAGAAACATGGCACTCAAATGCAGAAAAGCAGAAATAATAAATGCAGCCTTCTCAGATCACAAGGAAATAAAAATAATGATCAGTAAAGGTACATGGAAAACCAAATCAAAAATTAATTGGAAATTAAATAATATGATACTCCAAAATTGGTTAGTTAGAGAAGAAATAATAGAAACAATTAATAATTTCGTTCAGGAAAATGACAACGGCGAGACATCCTTTCAAACCTTATGGGATGCAGCCAAGGCAGTACTTAGAGGAAAATTCATATCCCTGAGTGCATATATTAACAAATTAGGGAGGACAGAGATCAAGGAATTAGAAATGCAAATCAAAAAACTTGAGAATGAACAAATTAAAAACCCCCAGAAGAAAACCAAACTAGAAATCCTAAAAATTAAGGGAGAAATTAATAAAATAGAAAGTGACAGAACTATTGAGCTAATAAACAAGACTAGAAGCTGGTAGTTTAAAAAAGCAGACAAAATAGACAAAGTACTGGTCAATCTAATTAAAAAAAGGAAAGAAGAAAGGCAAATTAACAGCATCAAGGATGAAAAGGGGGATCTCACCTCCAATGAAGAGCAAATTAAGGCAATCATTAAAAACTACTTTGCCCAACTATATGGCAATAAATATACCAACCTAGGTGATAATGGATGAATATTTACAAAAATATAAATTGCCTAGACTAACAGAAGAAGAAATAGATTTCTTAAATAATCCCATATCAGAAAAAAAAATCCAACAGGACATCAAAGAACTTCCTAAGAAAAAAATCCCCAGAGCCTGATGGATTCACCAGTGAATTCTATCAAACATTCAGAGAACAGCTAACTCCAATACTATACACACATTGACATAATAAGCAAAGAGGGAGTTCTACCAAACTCCTTTTATGACACAAACATGGTACTAATTCCAAAGCTAGGCAGGACAAAAACAGAGAAAGAAAATTATAGACCAATATCCCTAATGAATATAGATGCAAAAATCTTAAATAGGATACTAGCAAAAAGACTCCGGCAAGTGATCAGAAGAATCATTCACCATGATCAAGTAGGATTCATACCAGGGATGCAGGGCTGGTTCAATATTAGGAAAACCATCCACATAATTGACCACATCAACAACCAAACCAACAAAAATCACATGATTATTTCAATAGATGCAGAAAAAGCCTTTGATAAAATACAACACCCATTCCTATTAAAAACACTGGAAAGCATAGGAATAGAAGGGCCGTTCCTAAAAATAATAAACAGTATATATCTAAAACCATCAGCTAATATCATCTGCAATGGGGATAAACTAGATGCATTCCCAATAAGATCTGGAGTGAAACAAGGATGCCCATTATCACCTCTATTATTTGACATTGTATTAGAAACACTAGCAGTAGCAATTAGAGAAGAAAAAGAAATTGAAGGCATTAAAATAGGCAAAGAGGAGACCAAATTATTGCTCTTTGCAGATGACAGGATGGTCTACTTAAAGAATCCTAGAGATTCAACCAAAAAGCTAATCGAAATAATCAACAACTTTAGCAAAGTTGCAGGATACAAAATAAACCCACATAAGTCATCAGCATTTCTATATAATTCCAACACAGCTCAGCAGCAAGAACTAGAAAGAGAAATCCCATTCAAAATTACCTTAGACTAAATAAAATACTTAGGAATCTATCTCCCAAGACAAACACGGAAACTATATGAACACGACTACAAAACACTTTCCACACAACTAAAACTAGACTTGAACAATTGGAAAAAACATTAACTGCTCATGGGTAGGATGAGCCAATATAATAAAAATGACCATCCTACCCAAACACATCTATCTATTTAGTGCCATACCCATGGAACTTCGAAAAAAATTTTTTACTGATTTAGAAAAAACCATAACAAGGTTCATTTGGAAGAACAAAAGATCAAGGATATCCAAGGAAAGAATGAGAAAAAAAATACAAAGGAAGGGGGCCCTGCAGTCCCAGATCTCAGACTATATTATAAAGAGGGCGGTCACCAAAACAATCTGGTACTGGCTAAGAGACAGAAAGGAGGATCAGTGGAATAGACTGGGGGCAAGTGACCTCAGCAAGACAGCATATGACAAACCCAAAGATTCCAGCTTTTGGGACAAAAATCCACTATTTCATAAAAACTGCTGGGAAAATTGGAGGACAGTGTGGGAAAGATTAGGTTTTGATCAACACCTCACACCCTACACCAAGTTAAATTCAAAATGGGTGAATGACTTGAACATAAAGAAGGAAACTATAAGAAAATTAGGCAAACACAGAATAGCACACATGTCAAACCTTTGGGAAGGGAAAGACTTCAAAACCAAGCAAGACTTAGAAAGAGTTACAAAATACAAAATAAATAATCTGGAATACATCAAATTAAAAAGTTTTGTGCAAACAAAACCAATGTAACTAAAATCAGAAGGGTAGTAATAAATTGGGAAACAATCTTCATGAAAACCTCTGACAAAAGTTTAATTACTCAAATTTACAAATAACTAAATCAATTGTACAAAAAATCAAGCCATTCTCCAATTGATAAATGGGCAAGGGACATGAACAGGCAGTTCTCAGCCAAAGAAATCTAAACTATTAATAAGCACATGAAAAAGTGCTCTACATCTCTTATAATCAGAGAAATGCAAATCAAAACAACTCTGAGGTATCACCTCAAACCTAGCAGAGTGGCTAACATGACAGCTATGAAAAGTAATGCTGGAGGGGATGTGGCAAAGTGGGGACACTAATTCATTGCTGGTGGAGTTGTGAATTGATCCAACCATTCTGGAGGGCAATTTGGAACTATGCCCAAAGGGTGATAAAAGATTGTCTGCCCTTTGATCCAGCTATAGCACTGCTGGGTTTGTACCCCAAAGAGATAATAAGGAAAAAGACTTGTACAAGAATATTCATAGCTGCACTCTTTGTGGTGGCAAAAAATTGGAAAATGAGGGGATGCCCATCAATTGGGGAATGGCTGAACAAATTGTGGTATATGTTGGTGATGGAATACTATTGTGCTAAAAGGAATAATAAAGTAGAGGAATTCCATGGAGACTGGAACAACCTCCAGGAAGTGATGCAGAGTGAAAGGAGCAGAACCAGGAAAACATTATACAGAGAGACTGATACCCTGTGGTACAATCGAAGGTAATGAACTTCTCCATTAGTGTCAATGCAATGTCCCTGAACAATCTGCAGGGATCTAAAAAATACTATCCACAAGCAGAGGATAAACTGTGGGAGTAAAAACACCGATGAAAAGCAACTGCTTGACTATAGGGGTTGAGGGGATATGACTGAGGAGAGACTCTAAATGAACACTCTAATGCAAATACCAACAACAGGGAAATGGATTCGAGTGAAGAACACATGTAATAACCAGTGGAATCATGCGTCAGCTATGGGAGAGGGAAAGGTGGTGGGAGGGGGGGTGGGGAGGAAAAGAAAATGATCTTTGTTTCCAGTGAATAATGTTTGGAAATGATCAAATAAAATAATGTTTAAAATTAAAAACAAAAGATCTTTGTGTCAAAAATGTTTTTTCTTCTTCTTGGAGTATAAAGAGCACTTTACATTTCTTTCATTCATTTATGTTATAATTCATCTTCTAGGTATTTGTATTTTGGATGTCATAGAAATTCATTATATTCTAAGTTCTTAGGGTAGAGAATAGGACCTACATCTTGCTGATGTTTCTATCAGGAAGGTCTACCCTTGTTACCCCAAGAATGGTCCAAATGAAGCCAGTTTCCATATAAAATTGTTAATTAAATACTGGTTGTTGGAGTGAAAATTTGATGGTCTTAAATACATGGTAAAAAGTTCTGTTAGGATAGTTCAATAAAAATAAAATAAAGAAGGAAATAATATGAGACCAAAAGCACTACTAGAAAATTGGGCAAAAGGATGGTCAAATGATTGCACAAGTTCATAGACTAATTTTTGACATTATTGGGATCAAAATCTATACATTCTAGTCCAAAGAATGTAGTACTCTTTCTACATACATGTTTAGTTCCAGAGCATTAGAAATTGTACAATATTTGTACAATTTACATTATAAATTACAAATAAAAAATGTACAATGTACAGTGTTCAGTCCATTGATTCATCAAAATCCACATTATATGTATTAGATGAATGTAAATAATTTATATAAGGTTGTATTACAATAACTATCAAAGGTGCTGGCTATCAAAATTCTCTAAAACTGTTAGTTATAGAGTAATGGATGATAAGCACTAGAAAGAGTATCTGAACTGGGGAAATCCTAGTGAAATCACAAGTCCATCCACAAAGCACAATGCTGGTATGAGACTACATATTTGTTTCTATGTCTGTGTGCTTGTGTGTTTGTATAGTGCTCTTATGAATATTCTGAGGTCCTTAAGAACTCTAAAGGACAAAATGTTATAGTTTTACCATGTTTCCTAATACTGATATAAGGCTTTTGGGAAAATGTATTAGAATAAGCAATGCAGAATGTAAAATTTGGCTGTGCCCAGAAGGAAAAAGGAAAGAGTACCTATATTCCCTACTTTGCTCAAAGTATACCTAGAGAATAGTGACCAATAATGAGTGCCATGGGTTAGAAAGGATATTGATGAGCTAGTGAACATACAAAATAGGATGAACAGTTTGATGCTAAAATTATGGCCAAGGCATATGAGGATAGAATGAAGTCCTATGAAATGAAGATGTCTACCGTGGGGAAAAAAAAATTAGGAGGCATTTGGTAATATCATTCAAGTATCTGAAAGCCTGGCATGTAGAAAAGAGATGAGACAGATGGTGATGGGGTGAGCAAAGGTCAGAACCTATAAATAAAGTTGCTTTAAGAGGTGTGTATCAATCAATCAATTAATGGGGGAAAAAACACAGTGTGCTAACTGCTGAGGATATAAAAGGAAGCAAAGAAGACTGTCCTTGCTCTTGTGAAACTTACTGTAATAATGTAAGAAAATACATATCCAGAGGTGGTGTCCAGAGAGGAAAGTTTTGGACAGAAAAGATAGAGTGTTTGGTCACTGGAATCACAGGTCAAATCTTTGACATGTCCTTTCCAGGCATGGTAGTTTTGATTTATTTACTGTTCTTAGACTTGGTGAACTCACAGGTGGAAAAGGGAAGAGGGTACATGGACAGTAGAATGAAATGGAGATGGCAGGAAATGGCCCAATGAGACTAAGACTGAGCAACATAAAACAAACACTCATTGATCTGAGCCCAGGCTTGCCAGGGTAGGAGCTTCAATTTCTGTTAGGTGGAGAAGCTTAGTAAGTAAGCAGCATGGCATTCAGTGATTATGTTCAAATGGAAAGTTGAATGACTACTTGTTGAGGATTACATAGCAGATTTCTGTTTAGGTAAGGTCTCATAGGGGTCTTTTTAACTCTGAAATTCTATCAACCTCTCAGAAAGGAATATTTTTAAATTGACTACAAACCTGATAAAAGGATTTTGCTTTTCTCCCCACTTGTGTCTCAGTCTACTTCTCTCTATAGAATGATCAGCATTTTTTCCTTTCAAACTCCTAGATATTTAAGTAAGAGAGAGAAGACATATGAAATAGAAATTAATTATATTCAGTCACTGTTCTAAATTATGCCAATGAAGTGGAAGAGGAAGAAAAGATGCTACAAACCCAGGGAGGAATGTAAGAAAAGGGAAAAAACTATTTCAAAGGGACAAAAAGAACTGAAAAATAGTTCTTGAGTTAAGTATCTCACCATGATTCATTTCTAGTGAATGGTTTCAATAGTCCCCCCAACCTTGTTCTCTCCCCTGCCCATGGTTGACCCCAATAGATTAATATATGACTGACTCAAAGTTTTCCATTTTAGGAAAATAGACTGTATCTTTGTAAGCATTTACACAGCTAAGATTACCTCTGGCTTCATAATTTTTAAAACTCATCACAATGATGTTTTTCCTGTATCTAACCTAATGACACTATGTTGTTGGCCTGGCAGGATTTGTGTAGGAAAAATGCCCTCCACCTAGGGCTAGGTCTTCTTTGTATTTTTATGGAAAATGAACTTCTCGAGCTTCTCTTTAATCCAAGAAGGTAGGCTTAGGAGGAAAAATGGAAGCTTTTAATGAATATGAATAATAATGGCTCACATTATTAGAGGGTTTTTGGAAGTCTTTTCCTCACTATAGCCTTGTAAGATATGTAGCACAAGTTATCATTCCCATTTTATAGACAAGGAAAGCGAGGCTCAGGTGGGTGAAATGATTTATTCATTATTCCATGATTACTAGAACCAAAAGACCTCTAAGCCAGTTCTCATAATTTCTAGCATCTTCACTTTTCTTTACTATATATGTACCTCCATCCTCTGAATAAATCTTATGGAAAATCATAGTAGTTTCATAAATATTGATGAACTAGAAGTAAAAAGAAATAAATAGAAAACAAACAAGATCCAGATGCAAGTCACTGTTGATGCCACTAATTAATGGTGACTTTTACCAACCTAAGCATCAATTCTTTATCTAAAAAGATATCTACAAGGAGGGAATGAGTTAGATAATTTCCATTTCTAAAGTTACGTGATTTCATGATGATCCAAAGAAGGAACATTGGGTAAGGAATTGAGGGAGGAGGTAATTTGTATCTATATGTTAGGAAGGAGCCTGTCAAATTACTTGTGGCAGCATAAAATTCAGGTGTAAAATAATTGCATACGATATCAGCTGATTTGGGATATGCAAAGTAGGTAGTCATTTGTATGATATGATTTGGGGCAGTATTCAACCTGGCTTGGGAGATCTTGCCAAGCTATTATAATAGTCCAGCACTTTCTCTATCAGAATCCATTACTATCACTAAAGGGATTGCCTGATTAGCTTGTCACTTCTTAAGGCTGTTCCCCCTTTTTTTTGCACCCTTTCTGACTGGAAGCCACTCTTGCCTCAGTGGGGCTTATCTGGTATCAAATCCTGTCTATGGCTAACCCCTAAGTAAGGGTTGAAGAAATAAGAGACCACTCTGAGCCTGTTTTGTCCCTTAAATAACTTCTACTTCATTGTCATCTCTCCATCTGTACCCATTGCCTATCAAATTCCCCTCAGTTACTAGAGCTATTTATGGTTATCCTAACCAAATAAACCCATTTGCTTTACCTCCTCCTCCCTGACTCCTTGGGTCTTGCTACACCAAACTAGGAAGGATATGAAGCTTCCAGATGCCCCAAAACCTATAAGCCTTGGAGAAAAAAAATGTGAAACTCCCAGCTGCTGCTCTCAACTCCCAAGACTCATTTTAGGAAACAGAAAAGCAAACTGTCAGGGAGGGAACCCCACCTTCAAAGAGAGGAATTCCCTTTTTCTCTAATAATGACTAAAGACTTGCCCTGAATATTGTGTCCTTCCATTTCTCTCTCCTCTCATCTCCTCAGGAGAGGCAGTAGGAGTAGGACCTAGGATAAGTATGAGGAGTCCCAGTCAGGCTTAATTTTCTCTTTCGCATCTTCTACCAGAGTACCTGACACTCTGTCAAAAGGGATTTGCTTTTCTCTGTTCCTCAAAAACAAGTTAGTCTTCCACAATCTCATATTAGACTATAAACCCCCTGGGAGGAATAATACCTTAAGAGAGCTATGACCTGGTGGATATCATGCTGTACTTAATTGTCAAGAAGACCTGAGTTTGAATTCTGCCTCAGGCACTTACTAGTTTAGTGACCCTGGCTAACCACTTAATCTTTCACCCTCCCTTCCTTCATTTGTAACATGATTTCAGTGATACATCTAACTCAAAGAGTGGCTATGAAGATCAAATGAAGTAACTGCTACAATGTGTTTTACAGATTTGGAAGTAACATATAAATTACAATATTTTTTCAGTCAGAAAATTATTAAAATAATTCCTATTAGTCATACTGTTAGTATTCATTGATTGAGACAGTACACATTGTTAAAAGCTGCTATAAATCTAGTAATGCTTTTAAATGAATTTGTACTTTCCTATATCACAATAGCTACATGTACCCCAAATTAGCAATACATATATGTGTGAAATATTTGTCTTTAGCCTAAAGATGTTATGTTTGCTTATTTGTTATGTTGAATCACACTCCATTTTTAATTTACTCCAACAAAATATTAAAAATGGCAGTACTTGGCATACATACTGATTTATGTATTCTTTACAATAACTCCTCGGTAGCCTCCCCCTTCCTTGACCCAAAGGTTGAAAACTACTGTTTTAATTCATTATAGCTAACAATTTAGTAGAGATTAGTTGGCAGCCAGCTGAGAGCAACGCCCTCCATTAGGGGACAGAGAATAGATAGATATCTCAGTATTCTGATATGAGATACATCTCTGGGAATTTCCTATCAGGTGGGTGCATTACTAAAAGTAAAGTGGGGAAGGGCAGGATTTACCTAACATAAATCATACCTACTTCAGATTTTTACCAGAAGTTGAACCAGTTGTAGGTCAGGGAAAATACAAGTGATGGGATATAAGAAATCACGTGTTGGTGGTATGTCATCATGTGTGAATAATGAGAGGGGAGATGGATAAAGATAAGGGCTTTTTGGAGTTTGTTTTTCTTTTTCACTGATTTTTATAATTTTTACTCCTAGTCCTAAATATACAGTGTAAGCTAATGTCCCTTTAAGACCTTCTTCAAAAGATTCTCTTTTGTGATGAAAAGGGCAAATAACAAAGTGCTTTTGTGAAAAAAGAAACTAAATTTCATCAAATTATGATATAAAATACTGTTACTGTCTTAGATGAACATATTGTTGCCTGAAAGGAGTGGGAAGAAACCTTTACTAATTAAAAGCTTTTAAAATGAAAGTGTAAGTAAAACAGTTTTCAGGTGGGACTTAAACAGGTGAGGAGTTGAGGCCCTTATGCAGTGTGGGTATGTACCCTGCCACCTGTGTTACAAAATGAATTTTTTTCTTCTCTCTAGAAAAATTGAATTAAAATGGAAATTTTTATGGTCTGCTTTCAGATCACTGGAGACATCTTGAGTTATGGCAAAAACAGGATTAGAAATCCTTAAATGAAACCTCAAACCGTCCTACATATGGTATCTCAAGAAGTTTTGTTTTTTCAGGGAAACTAATGCACTGTTGGTGGAGCTGTGAACTGTTCTGATCATTTTGGAGAGCAATTTGGAATTACACAGAGAGAGTTATAAAACTGTGTATATCATTAGACCCAACAACACCATTGCTGTGTCTGTTTCCCAAGGAGATTAGGGAAAAAGGAAAAGAACCCATATGTTCCAAAATATTTATAGCAGCTTTCTTTGTGGTGGTGAATAATTGGAGGCTGAGGAGATGCCCGTCAATAGGTGAATGGCTAAACAAATTGCGGCATCTGATTGTGATGGAATACTACTGCACTATAAGAAATGATGAACAAATGAATTTTTTTAAAACCTGGAAAGAACTATATGAAAAAACAAACATTAAAATGAAAAGAACCAGGAGAACATTATACACAGCCACAAAACTAATACTGGAAGAATAAACTGGCAAGTTACTTCTATAAAGAGAACAGAAAGATAAACAGGAAAGGCTTATATGAACATGTTGGCTTCCCTGACTATATCTAATGTGATAGAGTTTGGAGAGGGAGGTTAGGAAACTAGTGGATGGGATCTATTATGTTGGTATGGAGAAAAATAAGTTCAACATATAGAAGATCTGTGATTTCATTTGCATGACATATTCTTTTTCTTTATATGTGGAGATGCTTGAATTGTTTGGATTAGTAAACATTTGGAATATTTTTTAAATTAAAAAAAGAGTAAGTTGTGTTTTTACCAAAGGTCAATCCAGAATTATCTGGGGTTGAGATTGATGCTAGCCAGTGTTCACTCTGAGAAGTTTGTTGTTGTGGTGGTGGTGGTTGTTTAAAATCAGCTTAAAAGTACTTGCTTAGGAATGTAATTCTTTGGCCAACCCATCAAGGAAGAGACCACAGAAGTTCTAAATTATTTATAGCATCGCTCTTTGTTTTCAAAGAACTGGAAATTGAAGGGGTGCCCATCAAATGGAGAATGACTAAACACTGTAATGGAATTATACTGTGCCATAAGAAAGAATGAGCAGCTTAATTAAAAAAAAAGCAACATGTAAAGACTTGCACGAAATTAAGAGTGAAAGAAGTAGAACCAAGAGAACATTATATACAGCAATAGAAATATTTGAAGAATGCCTTGTGTATGTCTATCTCCGGAGAAAGAAAGAATAGATAAATAGAAACAAGCAAGACATGATTTTATATGCACATATAACTTTTTGTCATCTCTAGTGGGGGGGAAGGAGGGAAGCTCAGATACTCTTGGAAATTCTCAGGTTATTAATTAATTCATTATTTTTTCAGATGTCTCAATGAGCATTTATTAAACATCTAAGTGTGAAGTTCTGTTTTTAAGTTTGGGGGATCTAAATATAAGAAGAGTCAGGCCCTGCTCTTCAGGAGTTATGCTTTAGTCCTATATAACTCTTGCTCCTATTATTGATAAAGCACTATAAAGATCTAAATGTGTCTCTTTATGACATAACTATTTTGAGATTATCCATGTTCTTTTAGCATAGATAATTTAAAACGGATCATTTTTCTCCTCTTTCCAACAGAGGAAGGTCTTCTGTTACTCTTTAGCTATAGTGCATACTTATTCCAGGAAAGTGGTCACTTCTGAGTCAGTTACCTACACTTGTAATTTGATATTTCCCACAATACCTAACAATGCCTTGCACAGAAGCGGTAGTCCAATAAATGTTTGTTAATAATGATCATCCGAAAAAGCTAATATAATTCCCATAGTCACTTCAGTCTTGGATAATAACTAAGTTGGCCTTGGGGAGACTCTGCTCCCTTATTTTACCCAGACCTCTGTATTGGCATTTAACAGCCATCTTATATCCCCTTGGGAGACAGCAGCATATTAGATAAAGGGCTACTGGCCTTAAAGCCAGAGGCTGGAAGGTCAGGATTTAATTCCCACCTTTGAAATATGCAGGCTGTGTAACCATGAGCAAGTCACCTAATTTTTCAGTGCACTAGGTAACTCCTTAAATGTATACTGTAAGTTGTTGAGAAAATACTGACCTTTATTAGGAGAGGAAGTTTCTGCATCTGGGAATTCCCTATACTAATGAAATGAAGCACCTATCCTGACAAGCACCAGGGAAATTGTGACTCAGTGAATAGATCTTTGTGTCAGGGATTAGTAAGAAAGATTCTGATGCCACTAATGGCTCTTTTTTCAACTTAATTTTTTTACATGTTAAGAATTTTTGACAATAAGTTTCTGACATTTTGGAATCCATGTTCTCTCCCTTCCCCTGCACTCACCTCCCCACACACATGGCTCTTAATTACTGAGTGACAGTCAACACATTGAATAACTTCTCTCAGCCAATTGTTAGGTTTTAATCAATGTATCAAGGTCCTACTATGTGACTCACTGAGTTACATGCTGAGAATCAGCAGAGACAGAAGCAATTCTTTTTCTTTTAAGGAGTTTATAACCTATCCTGGGAAAGAAGATGTACGAGGCTAAGTACATATTCTCCCTTCACTCTGTGTGTGAGTGTTGGATAATTTTGAATGGGAAGGCACTGAGGCATGAATTAAAAAACAAAACTTTGGTAGCTAGCTCTTGAGCTAAGCTTTGGAGGAACTAAGCATTCTAAAACATGGACATGAAAAGGGAGTGCATTCCAAGAATGGAGGAGAGACTGTGGAAATACATGGGATCAGGAAATGGAATGTCATATTTGAGGATTAACAAGTCCAGCTTGGCTAAACTGGAGAGTGCTTGAATGAGAATAATGTATCATAAGGCTGTACAGGGAGTTTGGAACTAGGTTGTAAACGGCCTTAAATGCCAACAGAAGAGTTTGTGTTTGACCTCTAGAGGTAAGAGACACTGATCTAATAAGTCATAGAATGTTTCAGTCCTCTTGCTAACTGTGAAAATTTTGTTAGTCTGAAGCGTCCTACTCTAAGAAATGAAAGATCCAGATATTTATAAATTCCCACAATAGCAATCTCTAGGCATCTCTTCAACTATGATTAATTATTCCATGAGAAGGGGTTCTTAAGTGGGGGGGTCTGTTCATGTCTGTATATATGTACAAACATATATGTTTATATGGAATACTTAATATTATGATAACTGCATTTCAGTAATAATCAGTTTCCCTTGTAATCTGTATATTTTATTTATTCATTTAAGAGCATTATGGCTTTACCAGACTACCAAAGGGGTTTAGGACACAGAAACAAGGTTAAGAATCCCTACCCAACAATTTGGAAATTTGGAACTATGCCCAAAGGGCACTAAATGACTGTCTGCCTTTTGATCCAGCCATAGCACTGCTAGGTTTGTACCCCAAAGAGATAGTAAGGAAAAAGACTTGTATAAGAATATTCATAGCTGCGCTCTTTGTGGTGGCCAAAAATTAGAAAATGAGGGGATGCCCTTCGATTGGGGAATGGCTGAACAAATTGTGATATCTGTTGGTGATGAAATACTATTGTGCTCAAAGGAATAATAAAGGGGAGGAATTCCATGGGGACTAGAACAACCTCCAGGAAGTGATGCAGAGTGAGAGAAGCAGAATCAGGAGAACATTGTACACAGAGACTGACACACTGTGGTACAATTGAATGTAATGAACTTCTCCATTAGTGGCAATGCAGTGACCCTGAATAACCCGGAGGGATATACGAGAAAGAACATTATCCACATTCAGAGGGAAAACTGTGGGAGTAGAAACACAGAAGAAAAACATCTGCTTGATTACATGGGTCAAGGGGATATGGTTGAGGATGTAGACTCTAAATGAACATCCTAATACAGACACCAACAACCTGGAAATGGGTTCTGATCAAGAACACAAGTAAAACCCAGTGAAATTGTGCATCAGCTATGGGAGGGGTGGGGGAAGGGTAGGGAGGAATAGAATATGAATTTTGTAACCAAGGAATAATGTTTGAAATTGACTAAACAAAAGAAAAAAGAAAAAAACAAGAAAGACAAGCAAAACCAAAGGAAGCTCCTGAGAACTGCTGTTAGAAATCCCAATTTGTAGAATTCCAAAGGGATTCTAATTTGGCACATAGTAGGTGCTCAATAGTGTTTAATAAATACATATTGATTGGAAAAAAAAAGAATCCCTGCCCAAAACAATCCAATGTAATGGATTTCTCTGCTAGCAGTAATGCAATGTTCCAGAACAATTCTGAGGGACTTATGAGAAAGAATGCTATCCACAACCAGAGGAAGAACTGTGGGCATAGAAACACAGAAGAAAAACAACTGCTTGATCACATGGTTCCATGGGGATATGATTGGGAATGTAGACTCTAAATGATCACCCTGGTGCAAATATTAATAATATGGAATTAGGTCTTGATCAATGACACATGTAAAACCCAGTGGAATTTCTCATTGGCTATGGGAGGGGGCAGGGAGGAGGAGAGAGAAATGAACATAAATCATGTAACCATGGAAAAATATTCTAAATTGACAAATTAAATAAAATATTTAAGACTAAAAAAAGAATCACGGCACAAAAGGGTTATATATGAAAATATATGAAAGTTACAGAGGTCTAGGACAAGAACATATACATATATGAAAATATATATGTATGTATATGTTCTGAAAGAAGTAAAAAAAATGGAGAAATCAGAATGTATTAGCAAAATTATTTCCACACTAGGAAAAAGGACTAATCATTGCATAAGATCATGTAGTTACATTTGGAAGACTCTTGAAAGATCACCTCATTCCACCCATTCTTTTTAGTGAAGACACTGAGCCCTAGAAAAGAGAGTTACCTTATACAAGGTCACACAGAGATTAAACTTCAAAGCTAATTTTTGAACTCAGGCCCTCTAAATCTAAATTGATCGTTTTTTTTTTCTAGTGGGCAAAATACTGCTTCCCTTGCCCTGCTTGTCAATGAAATGGCCAGCCAGATTGAATATAATAACAATACCATTTCTGAGTGAACCTTTACCCTGACTTTCTTTGCCGTATTTCCTTTCCTCCCTAGTGAGGAAGATTTTACTCGAGCAGTGGGAAAGGCCAGCTTTTCACATAGACAGAGCAGATGATTGCCAATATCTTGACATTTTAGAAGTGTTTTTGAGTCCTTAATACCAAGATACCTCTGGCACTCATATCTGAATTTCTACCAGTAGGTAGTTAACCCTTTGTGTCACACATTGTCCTTTTTCTGTAGTATCTTTTCAAAATAGAGTTTTGATCTGTGAAGTTTCTGAAATTTTAGAATAAATAAATGTATATTATCATATAGGATCTCCATTCAATTCCCTAAGCATTTATTAACTGCCCATTCTGTGCTAGATTCTGGAAACAGAAAAAATAAAATAAAGGTTTGAGATGACCTACTCTTAAGAATTTTCCCTTCTATTGATGAAAGATAAATATACTATGCACAAATAAAATATAAGTTGATTAAGGAGAGAGCTGAAACAATGGAAGGAATCAAAGAAAGCTTTGTATAGGAGTCAGTGCCTGAGCCTTGAAGGAGCTTAAAGATCTTGCAAGACCAAAGTAAGGAAGATATAGATTCCAAGGACTACCAAGTCAAAGATACTAGAGATGGAATGTCAAGTTCTACAAAACACTAGTAGGTCAGTTTACTAGCATGCAGAGTGGGTGAAGTAGAATAATATGAAGTAAATCTAAAAAGATAGGATAGAATGAAATTGTGAAGAGTTTTAAATACCAGGATAATGTTGTATTTTATCTGTGAGGCAAATAGGGAGCTACTAAACACTTTTGAACGGGATTGACATGTTGAGAATCTTAGAGATGAGTATCCCTTGAAATATTTTGTAGTACAACAGTCTCATATAATAGAGGGGAAATTTAAAGGTTGGAGACAGAGCTCAAAGGACTTGCCTAGGGTCACATTGCTATTTAGGAGCAGAATTGGAACTAGAATTCCTGTTTCAAAATTTTCAGTGTAGAGTTTCTTCCACTATGACACACTTTAACAGTCATATCAGGATTTTCAAAGGACAGAATACAGCTTCTCATTCAGTTTTATAAAAATAATAACTCTATGGTTTGTTAATAGCTATGTTATCCTTATTCTAAGAGATAACCTTCACATAGAATTTTAAGATTTTCATAACTCTTTATATATATAAAATCCCATTTGATCTTCATAGCAAACATAAATTAGAGTAAACATGTTAATTTTATAATGGTAATTAAGGCTCAGAGAGATTTAACGGTAGCAATCTTAGGATAAACAATCCACGTATCTTCTCATAATAGCAATCATGAATAGGTTACCTAAGACTAAATGCAGAGATCAGTAAAATTCCTTTGGAGTAAGAGACTACATTCACAGATATCCATCAATCAATTTAGTTGCCCACCATTTCCCTGTATCAGGAGAATCTAGATCTACATGAGTGCAAAGTTTATCTGGTGGGAAAAGGGAAATGGGCACCAAGAAGTGTGAGTACATGGTCTTTACAACCAAAATTGTCATCTCCGTTTTGAGTGGGGCTAGCCCTGATAAAAATTCTCAAGCGTTTTTTTTTTCCTATTTTATTAATCTGTGTATTTACCACAAATACCCAAAGGGAGAGAGGGAGGGAAGAAAGGAAGAAAGGAAGGAAGGAAGGAAGGAAGGAAGGAAGGAAGGAAGGAAGGAAGGAAGGAAGGAAGGAAGGAAGGAAGGAAGGAAGGAAGGAAGGAAGGAAGGAAAAGGAAGGAAGGAAGGAAGGAAAAGGAAGGAAGGAAGGAAGGAAGGAAGGAAGGAAGGAAGGAAGGAAGGAAGGAAGGAAGGAAGGAAGGAAGGAAGGAAGGAAGGAAGGAAGGAAGGGAGGGAGGGAGGGAGGGAGGAAGGAGGGGAGGGAGGGAGGAAGGAAGGAAGGAAGGAAGGAAGGAAGGAAGGAAGGAAGGAAGGAAGGAAGGAAGGAAGGAAGGAAGGAAGGAAGGAAGGAAGGAAGGAAGGAAAAGGAAGGAAGGAAGGAAGGAAAAGGAAGGAAGGAAGGAAGGAAGGAAGGAAGGAAGGAAGGAAGGAAGGAAGGAAGGAAGGCAGGCAGGAAGGAAGGAAGGAAGGAAGGAAGGAAGGAAGGAAGGAAGGAAGGGAGGGAGGGAGGGAGGGAGGAAGGAGGGGAGGGAGGGAGGAAGGAAGGAAGGAAGGAAGGAAGGAAGGAAGGAAGGAAGGAAGGAAGGAAGGAAGGAAGGAAGGAAGGAAGGAAGGAAGGAAGGAAGGAAGGAAGGAAGGGAGGGAGGAAGAGAAAGGAAGGAAGGAAGGAAGGAAGGAAGGAAGGAAGGAAGGAAGGAAGGAAGGAAGGAAGGAAGGAAGGAAGGAAGGAAGGAAGGAAGGAAGGGAGGGAGGGAGGGAGGGAGGAAGGGAGGGAGGGAGGGAGGGAGGGAGGGAGGGAGGGAGGAAGGGAGGAAGGGAGGAAGGGAGGAAGGAAGGAAGGGAGGGAGGGAGGGAGGGAGGAAGGAAGGGAGGGAGGGAGGGAGGGAGGAAGGGAGGGAGGGAGGGAGGGAGGGAGGAAGGAAGGGAGGAAGGAAGGGAGGGAGGAAGGGAGGAAGGAAGGGAGGAAGGAAGGAAGGAAGGAAGGAAGGAAGGAAGGAAGGAAGGAAGGAAGGAAGGAAGGAAGGAAGGAAGGAAGGAAGGAAGGAAGGAAGGAAGGAAGGAAGGAAGGAAGGAAGAGAGAAAGAGAAGCGAAAAAGTTAAAGAAACAATAAATATCAAGTACTGATAAGGAAACAAGGATTTTTCTTTTGTCTCAACCAGATGAAAAGAGGATATCAGAAATGAGTAGGTGAGAAAATACTGGACACAGGATAGGATTCTGATGTTTGTTGTTTGTCTACAGATGTCAAAAGAGAATACTGGGAAAGTGTACAAATGGAGATGATTTTGCAAATAACAATAGTAGCTTTAGACATCTGAAGATCATTCTCACTCAGGACATATGAAATGTAATCCTCTCATTCATCTTCTATCTGTGGAAATTCAGTTTAATTTATTTCCACTTCTGAACACCTACAATGTGCGAAGTCTTATAATAGATGGTTTGGGGCATTCAGATATTGTTGTATATATTCCATTCATGTATAATTTTCTGTATGTATGTTGCTCCTCCCTCACTAGAAGTTTAGTGAGGAAAGGAATTGCTTTCATTTTTGACTTTGTATTTTCAAAGACTAACCTAAGTACCTGGCATGTAGTAGGGAGTTAATAAATTCTTGAGAAAGCCATGTTCTTGACCTCAAATTGCTTACAGTCCTTACCCATTCCTGCTTAGTTAACTCCCTAATACCAATTGAGTCAACTTCTTATTCAGTTGTTTGACCTTTAAAACATTTCACCATTTGGTCCCTTGATACCTTTTCAATACTATTACACCCTACCCCTATCCATGCATACCTAAGGTTAGAAAAATTGTACTTGTTGCTTTTCCTCATACATAAAAGTCTTTCCCTCATTGTTTTAAACACAAGATGGCCCCAGTTCTTAGACTACATTCCTCCTACGCTAGCAACTGTCCCTTTTTAGAATGCCTAGTTTTCCCCAAAGCACAACTCAAGTGCCACCTTCTACATTAGAATTTTGTGAATGATCTCAGTTATTAATGCCTCTCCACTCCTCAAAATATAAAACCTTATATTTATTCTGTTTGTACTTATTATGCACATTCAGGGTGTTCCAACAGTCTTAGTGTGGTCTTAAGCTTTGATAGCTTAAAACTTTGATAACTTAAAACCACACTAAGACTGTTGGGACACTGTACTGACATGTAAAAATGTTGTCTCTTCCTTTTTAATGTAAGCTCTGAGGGCAGGTGCTCTTTCATTGCTGTCTTTGTATCTACAATCTTGCATAGAACCTCTTACATAATGGATGCTTGATATATACTTATAGATAGATAAACTGATAGTTGAAGAAAGAAAGCAACCACACAAAATAGTTACAGAACAATGCAGGGAAATTCTGTCTATTTTTAAGTGTTTGTAGCAGTGGTATTGGCAATGAGAGTTTTCAGAATTGTGCCTAGGAAAAGGACAAAGGTGAAGGACCTGAATGGAGAAGTCTTGATGGCTTGTCTTGGAAGACTTTAGGATTTGAGACTTTAGAGGAGAAAGAGGAAAGCATTGGGTAGTGGACAATAAAGGATGGAATTAACTTATCCATGGCTTCTGATGGGAGAAACTTGAAGCACTGACTGGGTTGAGGAAAGTAGGGAGAAGATATAAATTGCTGAGCTGTGGTTTGAGTGACTCAATCTCCCCTCCATTCAGTGCCAGGAGCTTGAGGTCCCTATGGGAAGGGGAGGGGAAAGCCTAGCAATTTGATAGTAATAAAAGGTACTAACAATTTGACAATGATAAAAGAAGAGCAGCTATATGGCACAGGTAGATAGGTGGATAGAGTTCCAGGCCTGGAATCAGGAAGACTCAGCTTCCTGAGTTCAAATCTGGCTTCAGAAACCTCTTGTCACTCTGTGCAAGTCATTTAACCCTATTTGTCTCAGTTTCCTCATCTATAAAATGAGCTAGAGAAAAAGATGCCAACCATTCTAGTATTTTTGCTAAGAAAACCCTAATCCCTCATATAACAAAGTCCTGAATAGCTTCAGGTTCAGTCCCTGTGCCAATTGGGTTTATAAATATAATTGACTATGGGCAAATGACTTCATCTCTTGAAGTCCCAGTTGTATCATCCATAGAATAGGCATGATAATGTATTCTATCGTAGGTTTCTATGTGAATAAAATAAGTTTTTGTATATGTAGGAGTTGGCATTGACCCAAATGGCACAATTTCAAGGGATAAATATCCTTTATATTAGATGAAAATGAAGACAAATCATTCCTTTCTAGACTTTTTTGGGGGGATGCAGATCTTAAGAGGGGTGTGCTTAAAGTTGGATAAAATCTAGTAGAAAATAGATTTATCTTGTAACTTAATCCTACAGTCAGGCTTTTCTTCCTTAGGAGTACATCAGAATAGTTTCCAGTGGTCATAGCCTAGAAAGCTGTGAAATAGCAGGTAGAGGATGGATTCCTTGGATGAAAGTGCTTAAATTAGGAAGAGAAAATCAAAAAAGGGAGGTGAATGGACAGTAGAGTCAAGTTTGAGGGTTACAGGTAATGATGGGAAGCAAGGTGGTACCATGGATAGAGTATTCAGGAAGGTTGATTGTCAGATAATTATTAGCTATATGACCCTGAGCAAGTTAATTAATCCTGTTTGCTTCAGTTACTAATTTGTAAAAGTAAACTGAGAAGGAAATAGCATACAATGTTAGTATCTCTACCAAGAAAAACCTCAAATGGGTTCAGAAGAAGAATCTAATGTAGGGGGCAGCTGGGTAGCTCAGTGGATTGAGAGCCAGGCCTAGAGATGGGAGGTCCTGGGTTCAAATCAGACCTCAGACACTTCCCAGCTGTGTGACCCTGGGCAAGTCATTTAACACCCATTGTCTAGCCCTTACTACTCCTCTGCCTTGGAAACAACACACTGTATTGATTCCAAGACTGAAGGTAAGGATTTAACTTAAAAAAAAAAAAAGAATCTAACGTGACTGAAATGATTGAAAAAGACTGGTAATGATAGGCACTTAAGCAATATCCCCTCAGGGACTGATAGAACCAATCAATCAGGCATTTACAATTTAATAACTCAATTCTTTTTCAATTTCTATTTTCTTCAGTAAAGGTATTATTTCAGAATCACCAAATCTAAATGAGCATTAGTCAATAAGCATCTATTAAATATCTGCTATGATCCTAGCACTGTACTAAGTTCTTGGTATGCAAAAAATGCAAAACAAAATTTCTTGCTTTCAAGAAGCTCATAGTTCATTGGAGAGACAACACAAAGAACTATGCCTTGGAATACATACAGTATAGATGTCAACGTGTATATATGTGAACTAGCTATATTCCCAAATCATGAACTCGATCTTCACTTGTGCTGTTCTCCAACCTTCACCCAGTAAGAAAAGAATCTTCATTCTCTTAGTATTCATCCCATCTCTATGTATTTATACCATCTATCCCTCCCAAAATATCTTGTCACATCTGGAACTATGCCCAAAGGGCATTAAAAGACTGTCTGCTCTTTGATCCAGCCAAAGTACTGTTGGGTTTGTACCCCAAAGAGATAATAAGGAAAAAGGCTTGTACAAGAATATTCATAACTGCGCTCTTTGTGGTGGCCAAAAAATTGGAAAATGAGGGGATGCCCATCAATTGGGGAATGGATGAATAAATTGTGGTATATGTTGGTGATGGAATACTATTGTGCCAAAAGGAATAATAAAGTAGAGGAATTCCATGGAGACTGGAACAACCTCCAGGAAGTGATGCAGAGCGAAAGGAGCAGAACCAGGAAAACATTGTACACAGAGACTGAGACACTGTGGCCCAATCGAATGTAACGGACTTCTCCATTAGTGGCAACACAGTGACCCTGAACAACCCGGAGGGATCTACAAGAAAAATCACTATCCACATTCAGAGGAAACAAGCATGAGTAAAAACACCAAAGAAAAACAACTGCTTGAAAACATGGGTCAAAGGGATATGATTTGGGGAGGTAGATTCTAAATGAACATTCTAAATGGTGAAAACATCAACAACATGGAAATAGTTTTTGATCAAGGACACAAGTAATACGGGAAGGTTGGGGCGAGGGGAGGGAGGGAAATAATATGATTCTTGTAACCAAGGAATAATGTTCTAAATTGTCTCAATAAATAAATAAATTTTAAAAATAAAAATAAAATAAAAAATGAAGAGGATACTAGAAAAAAAAATATCTTGTCATGTCTGCCCAGACAACTTTTACTCATGCTTCTGTGCATTCAACTCCCATATCTTCCAGCAGGTCATTGCCAAATACTCCAAACCTAACTGTCTTCTGGACTCCTAAAGCATGCATGTGTGTAGGTATGTATATATACACACTTAGATATCTATGTAATATTTCATCACGTTATAGATCTATAACTGTAATGGACTTTAGCAGCCATCTAGTTTAATCCCCTCATTTTATAGATAAGGAGACCGAGGTTTAGGAAGATGAAGTGACTAGCCCCTGGTCACATATCTGAGGCTAGATTTGAATCTAGTTCCTCTGACTTCAGGGCAAGGGCTCTCTCCACATTCTCCCTCTTCCTGTCATTCTTCAGTCCCTTCATCAAATGATTTATAGCATTCTCTGACAATTTCATATTTTTCCGATATAATTGTGAGTTTCTTGAGGACAGAGATCATCTCTTTTTAAATATATTCTGTGGCATTTAGCACAATGCTGGGCACATAGCAGATGCTCAGGCCATACTTCCTGCATCTAATTGAATGGAAGGAAATGAATGTTTAATGTGAATGACTAAAATAATTCATTCCCCGTTCTGGCTGTCAAGAAAGAAGAGGCTGCCTCCAGTACATATACCCTTAATGGCCTTTTCCACAAAGCCAGCTAAATCTCCAACAAAGTTGAGTTCAGAAAACTCCCGTAGCTCCTGAAAAGGACACACGTCTGCTGTCTTTTCTTCAGCTCTCATGCCCTCCTAACTGACGTGCTCTTCTTGCTCTAGCGAATGGTCCTGTTTTCAACAGGCCCTATAACATTACCGTGCATAACAACCTGTCACTATTATTCATGGCTTTCCTCCAGTCTCCATACTTTTGACACTGCCATTAAAGAGATTCAGTGTGCTTAGTAGCTCTTTAAAAAATAAATAATTGAAACCTAAATTATATTAAACCGGGCCATTGCTGACCCCTTCACCTCAGTCCATTGCTATCTCCTTAAATGTATTCCTTCCTAAATCATATTGTAATTTGAAGATGCTGAAGTCTAAGTTTTTTGACTCAAATGTAGTTCCTTCTGATGCATAATTCATTTTCACTTTGTTCCTGGTGCTGCGCATGCAATCGTTTTTTTGGCAGCTAAATGCAGGATGAAATCAACAACTCTGTAAAGGGTGAGAAATCAGAGTGGACATCTTGGCGGAAGAAATATTAAGCATGTCACAATGTTTTGTACTCTGTCTGCTGAAATGGAGACAAAAACTTCCAGCAACCATGGATTTAATAGGAGAGAATGACATTTAAGGCTGAAAATTATCCATTGCTGATATCATGGGAAAGGGACATTTAATTAGTCTTCGCATCACAGAAGCTGATGACTTTTGAAGGTTTTTGAGTCTCAATATTTTTTATTAGTGTACATGTGGATTTTATTTCTCCCCTTTAAGGTCCATAAAGTTCCCTACCCAGTGTCATCCTTGCCTTCACAGAATAACTAAGTAACCCCTAATTGGGTAACACAGGTGATGCTACAACAGAGAAAAATTCCCCCAAACACATCCCAATACCTCATGAGCTTAAAAGAGATATCTTAGCAGTGAGTGTTCAGGGTTCTCAGTATGAGGAAGGATTTAGATGTATGGAAAACTTTGGGCTTGAGATAGTAACGCAAAAAAGAAAGCTAAAGTGGTTTGGGGCTTTAGCTAATTTGAGTGGTGTTTTCTTTCTGACACACTGTTCAAGAGACAGTACTTGGGGTGATTTCAACCTAGTCAAAGGCTATATTTTGTGCCTTAGCATTTTGCCTTTCAATACTCACTCCTCTCTTACAAGTTCTCATACCATTGACCTAAACCCAACCATCCCCTTTGTTTCACATTTTCCTTGGAACCTATTGACTCAGATGAATGAAAACTTGGAAGGTTAGCCATGTTATCATTAACTGATATTGGCTAAACATGGTACTGCCCACCCAAATGAGTTTCTTGTAAATTAATATGGGAGTGTACAACCCCAAAAGTAAAGGAATCTCAAAGGAATGGATACTGACTATGTAATGGTTTTCAAGGTGCCCTATATATGAACGACAGTATGCTCAGTGGATAAATACCTGGCTTCAGAATCAGGAAGGTATGATTTCAAATCAGAAACATATTGGCTAGATTGCTGTGTGATTTGGGGTAAATAATTTGATCTTTCATACAACTCTTAAAAATATAAGTTGCCTTAGAGATGCTAATCTGACTTGGGAGATGATCATTCCTTAATGGAAGTTCTATATGTCAATAAGGTCACAGGTTCATTTTTATTTATTTATTCACTTTTTTAGTCCTGGTCCTGGGAAAAACAGAAAGAAAAAGACAATTTGGGATAGCATTCAGAGACATAGGCATCCTTTTCCCTTGGGGTAACTGTTCCATTTTGGAACATTTGAAATCTAACTGAGGGGCCATCCCTGTGCCCCTACGCCTTTCACAAATATATAAAGGAGAAAACAGAAGATGAAGGATTCAATTTACTTTCGCTCTAGCTTTTCAAATGCAGTGGCTGGCACATTTTATCCTCAGATTGTTTGCTAGCACCTTTTTTCTTATGTTGAATTGGTCTCAAGTCCCCACCGCTGACTGGCTGAGCTGTCAGTTAACATCTGGGCAGCCAGGTTCAGGATAAGAACCAATTAATACTACCCTCATCTGTCCCAATGTTGCTACCAAGGTAAATACCAAAGGAAGAGAATGTTTGGTAACTTCCTGAGACTGTCTTGGTAGCACAACTGTGGCAGAGGACATAGCAAGACTGGGCATGGGGACGAGTGAAGAGAGCTGGCATGGCTATGTGTGGGGACTTCCAGTGCTCTTCAGTTCACAAGCTTGAAATCAGCCTCCTACTCAGGCTATTTGTAAGACTGGCCACATTCTTTTGCTCTGCCCCTTCCTGGACACCTTGGTACTGGACAGCTAAAGACAAATTTTAGGAAATAAAGAGAAAAACAACCAGAAAGGTTAAGTGGCTGGAGGGACAACTTGATCAGGACTGATTAAACAAATAAATCTTTGTAGCTTGACTCAAGGACAGCCAGGCCAAAAAGGGACAGAATGTCCTTTTCCTCTGACACATATTTGGAGAGTGACAACTTTGAGGTGGGAGAGATTTATGGGGTTCAGGAATGGCTATGGGATAAAATTTAAACAATCAATCAACATGTCTTCACTGAGCACCTACTGTGTGCTAGTTTCCATGAATGATTCTGTAGAGATACACAAGAAGAGGTATTCTAAAGGAAGGAAGGAATTTCTTGGTAACTGACACTTCAGTTTCATTAAAATATGGAATCAAAATCACAGAACAAGAAGGGAGCTTAGATTAGCTTCTCTAATCTCCCTCAATTTGTTAATGTGAAAACTGAAGACTAGAGAGGAGGTATCTATCCCAAAGTCACAGTAAGTGTTAGTGGTACGGTTGAGAAAAGAACTTGTCTACTGATTTCAAACATTTTTTTTCCTATCATGCTACTTAGATTATAAGAGAACAAGCTTTTTCAGTAAATCATGCATTTTTATTTTTTTAACTATGTCTCTTGTGTGAGAGATGGCTTCTTTTCCAAACAGCCCTAATAAATTTAGGATGGAATTCACTTAAAGTTGGTCCATCTGGTCTGAACACTACTTATTCAGAAGAGTTTTCTGAGATGCCCTGTTGCCTATTGAGTAGTTTTAACACCTTTTTTCAGAAATTTAAAGGCCTCTAGAATCTGTTACTACATTCCCAGTGTAGCTTTTTATCCATGTTTCTCCATTTGCTTTATATATGCATATATGACTACTGTCTCTTCCCTAAACATAGCTGAGCTTTCTTTTCTCTGTGTCTTTGTTATGTTCTTCTTTATATCTGGAATTTGCTTCCTTCTCCCTCCACCTTTTGAGGTCCTGATATTGCTTTTAATCCTTTAAATTCTATTAAGCTTTCACTGTTCTCCATATAGAACTTACCTTCTCCCTCAGACCTCAAAATGGCACTTTGCTTAAAAATTTTCTAAAGCACATATCATGTCAAATATTTTCAATGTCCAATATCACTTATATTTGTGTCTTATTTTCCCACTTAGACTATGTCCCATGAGGGTAGATATTTTGTCTTTTGTATCTCCTCTAGTGGTTGGCACACATTATATACATTTAGTACATATATCATAGGGTTCTAATATTTAGGATTAGAAAGGATTTTGATGATTCCATAGTACAATCCCCCCATCTTACCAATGAAGAACCCAAAGCAGTTAAGCATTTTGCTAAAGATGGTAGAAAAAGTGGGGAAAGGAGCTGTCTTATGAACACAACCCTTCTGACTATATTTTGATTTTATTTAATAGCCACTTCGTCCTTTCTCAAGCAGGTAACTGACATATAAAGTTTGGGTCTATCATAGGACCAAGAAAACAAAAATAACCAAAAAAAAACCCCATAATCTACTGTGATATTCAATGCATCCCTCTTTAAACCTGTCATAGATGCATCAAAATCAAAGCAGATTAGGAGGAGAAGAAGGCAAATGTATGAAATGCAATCTACATCAGTGGGATTTGACAGCTGTGATATTATAGACTGAATTAATGTTCCATAAATATACACTGGGCATCTCCATTATAGTAATGTCAGCTTTCATTGGCGGTAGAACAGGTGCCTATATGGTAAACCATATTTGACTCCTGAGCAGTGCAATTGAGCGAGGCGTTTTCACATGGGTACATATTACTCTTCCTTCAAGCATGGTAAAATTTTAATTCTCTATTGGGGTACCATTGTGTATTAAGTCACATATTCACTCTACAATCTAGAAAAATAAGTCACCTTTGTTTTCTTAATCTGCCTTTAGTGACATTCTTCCTTACCACAACTCTTTGAATTTGCTTCCTTCAAAGTTCAACTAAAGTATCAACTTCGATATAAGGCTTTTCCTTAAAATCCCAAATGTCAGTATCCCTCCCCTTAAATTAACTTGTATGTCTTTCATGCCTATGTTCCATATGTGATACTAGTTATTCTCCTTCCTTTCTAAATGCATTCAGTGCCTAGCTCCCAGGCTCCCTCTGTACTTCAATTCCTGCCCTCTTTTGGGGAGACTTGAACATATATGTTGATGTTCCGCCAAATGTCCAATACCTCCAGATAATCTACTCAGCTCCCATTACCTGCTTCTCTACTTTACTTTAACACAGAAGGATGACCACTTTCTAAATCTTGTTATCACCCATAAGCATCCTACTTATATGACCAAGAACATAGAAATTCCTTAATCAAATGAAATTCTCCTGTTATTCAGTCTCTCACTCTTTCCCTTACTATTCCTAAAACAATTCTTCAACATCATCATGATTTATGATCCTTCCAGCCCTTTCTACTTTGCCAGGCCAACATCATCATCCCTGATCTGACAATATTTTCTTCTCTTCCGAAATATGACCCTTAGTGAATTAGGTCGACCCTCTATATTATTTTCTGCACTCTATTTCTTTGCCCTCTTGCCTTATTTCCCTTCATAGCTAGTCAAACAACAACCCTAGATAACTATCACCATTTTTCTTTTCTATTACTAATAATATGCTATTGAACAACACTGGATGAATTCATGTACCTTTGTTGAATCCACTACAAATTCATATTATATAACTTTAATTGGGTCCTCCTTGCAGCAAAGCAATGCATTACTCACTAATTGCTTCTCTGTTGAATTTTCCATAGACTATTTCAAAACTCTTTAAGCTTCTCTTTGCATCTACTCTCACTTTCTCAGCTAAGTTTTTTACATCATAGTTTACCAACAAAATTTAAGCCATTTCCTGAGAGTTTCTACTTCTTCCATCCTCTTCCTCCTCATCTCACAATATACCACCAACTTCTCTATGTGTATCCATGATCTAATCCAATGACTTCTCATCCTTTCTAGCAGACTGCCTCCACTATCTGCTTCTCTAATTCACTCAGCTGGATAAATTCAATAAGGGTCATATCCTCTTTCTAGCCCTACATATTTTGTCTTCCTGTATTAAAATTTAAATTCCTTGAGATCATGAGCTGTCTTAACTTTTGTATTTCTATTTCTGGCCCATAATACACTGCTTGGAACATAGTAAATACAACAGTTTTCCATTTATTCATTCATTCCTTTATTTTATTTCTTGCATAATTCTTAGTTTATAACATGATACACACTATTCCTGACCACTATGTGCTTCTCCATTGTCCTTTGGTTGATCTACAACCTTTATCTTTCTGAGACTATGATATTTCAAGAGCAATTTGTTTTATATACTGTTGATGTCATATTCCTTTTAAAAATATGCATACTTTTTGAGAAGGAATCATATCAGGTTCCTAATTCTTCTGTGTAAATTACCTCAATATCATTTCACTACAGGACTGGAAGGACCTAGAATTTTATGATAAGCTCTGGTAACCTGGGCAAAAGCTTAACACTTCTACTTGAAGGGTAGAAAAGGTAATTAGATACAGTGATAGTGATGGTGGTAATCAGGATGTGAAGACAAATGTCACTGAGTTCACAATGTTGTTAAGGAGCAACTTGTCTTCCTTTCTCCTCTTGCTTTCTCCTGGTGTTGTTCAGGATTTATTTATTTTTTAAATTTTAATACACTATGAAAATGCACATGTCTCAAATATGGAAGGGCAAAAATGCCACCTTCTCTAAAGAGGTGGTAGAAATGACAGAGAGGCAAAATGTAATTATCCAGCTTGGAATTTCTCCAGGCCAGATCCACCTGATCAGAGACATTAGAGCAAATGCATTACATTTCAAAAAAGAGTCTCCTGCTGAGCTTACTGAATGAGAGTAATATTATATTGCCAGTGGTTCTGGTAAATAAAAAGCATCATTAGCAATAATACAATGCAAAGCGCATACTAAAATGACAAACTGTATGTGGGCATGATGGTGCAACAAGACTATGGAGCCAGCATTTGGAAATGGGATGGAGCACTAGAGAAGCAAATAATGATGATTAAGAAATGATTTACCCAAGGAGCTACATGGCTGATTGGATAGAATGCAGGGTCTGGAGTCAGGAAGATTTTTCTTCCTGAATTCAAATCCTAAGACAGTTACTTGCTGTGTGACATTGGGCAAGTCACTTAGCCCAGTTTGTCTCCATTTCCACATCTGTAGATGTGGAAATTAGAGAAGGAAATGGCAAAGCACTCAAGAATCTTTGACAAAAAAATGCCCAAACTCCAAATGTGATCATGAAAAGTTGGACCCAACTAAACAGTTGAAACAGCTGAACAACAATACCAAAGCAACTAGTACTTTAATTTTTTTCTCTCAGTAAGTTTATTCCTTATGTTTCATAAATGATACCACTAGACATTATTTTATTCCAGAAATGGGAAGTACTAAAATATGGAAAAAATATGTGATATTTTTTACCTTGGCCAAATGGAGACATTCACTGAGAAACTAAACAATGAACAGATTTGTAGAATCTAGTCAGTTGTAAGATAGGACTGGAGAATAAGTAAAAAATGGCCATATTCCATACTTGAGCCAAACTGGGTAATTTTCTGCTCCCCAAATATGGCACAGATTGTTCTTGCTTCAATTTTGCCCATGCTGTTTCTGTTATGATCAAGATATAATCTTTTCTTATTCATTTCATACCTATCTTTCAACACCAAATGAAAGTCTACCTTTTCCTTGAAGTCTTCCCTCTAAAATAAATAAGAAATGTCCCCCTCCAGTCTTACAAAGCATTTCATTTTGCCAACTTTTCATTTTACTTATCCTATATTACTGTATATTGTATTTATCTGTGTGTAATGAGGAGGTTATTGTCTTAACTTTGTATCTTCTTAGGGCTAGAATTTAATTGAATAAAGAACAATAATGGGGTTTCCACAAATGGTGGCAATAAGAAGGAGATGAAAGCTGTCCTAGGGAGAGAAGTTGTGAGGATAATCAAATAGAGGGTATCGACAAATTCTTAATTTGGTGAATGAGGCTGGAAGGTAAACTAGAGACATATCGTGAGAGAGCTTCACTGCAAGGCCCAAGACATTTGTTTTTCATTGCATAAGGATTAGAGAGGTACTAATAGTTATTGGCCAGGGAAGCAGCATGGAAATATCTGTGCTTTAGGAAGCTTACATTGACAGCTGGTCAAATTGCCAGGTATGGCACTGGTCAGGTACAAATGGGTTATAATCTGAACACCCCAAATTAAAACTCATGTATGTGATCACAAACTTATTGGAAACTTAAAACAGAAAATGGTTTGGAGAAAGAAAAAACTGGAGGCAGGGATGCCATTTCAGAGGGTAATACAATAGTCCTCACAAGAAATGACAAGGATTTGAACCATAGTAGCTTATGACTAAAAAGGAGAAAGATACAGCTGATTAAAGAATATGGTATCAAAAGATCGTGACAAGTAATAAAATAAGTAGTGTGAAGGAGAGGGGAGTGAAAAAAAGATATTTGGGCCTGAATAATTGAAAGGAAGAAGTATCAACAGTAGAAATAAGGAAACTGGGAAAAGAAAAAGATTAAATGTGTAAGTCTAATTTTGTATATGTGGGTTGAGGTTGGGTTTGGTGGGGGACTGGGATAAGATAATGAATTTGGTTTTGAATATTTATAATTAAAGGTACTCATAAGAATCTAGGTGGTAAATTAAAGTACAGCAGACAGTTAGAAACAGAAGGCTGGAGCTCAAGTTCGAGGTAGGTCTGGAAATGCAGATTTGGGAGTTAGCTGGATAGAGATGATTATTGAAACCATGACAATGGAATAAATAATCAACAGGGAGTATAGAGTGAAGAAAAAAATGACCAAAGATAGATCCTTAGATAATACACAAATAGAATATGGTAAAACAAAAACTAAACAGGAAGGAGAATAAAATAAAGAGGTCATAAGATCTCATAGAAGCCAGGAGAGAATAGCATCATAGAAGATAAGGGGAAAGAATCAAGAAGGAAGCAGTGGTCTCAACTGCTTCAGAAAGGTGAAGGAAGATAAAGTCCATTGGGTTTGACAATTAAGGAATCATTTCTAAACCCAAAGATCTAAGCTTTTGGAACAAAAAAAATCACTTTTTGACAAAAACTGCTGGGAAAATTAGAAAAAAAAAGTATTGCAGAAACCAACATCTCACATCCTATACTAAAATAAGTTCAAAATGGGTACATGATTAAGATATAAAGTATATAACCATTAGCAAATTAGGGAAGCATAGAATAGACCAACTGTCAGATCTATGGATAAAGGAAGAATTTGTAACAAGAAAAAAGATTAAAAGTTTCACAAAATGCAAAATGGATAAGTTTGATTATATTAACCTAAGATGATTTTGTACAAACAAAACCAATGCAATCAAGATTAGAAGAAAAGTAGAAAGCTGGGGGGGGGGGGGGGGTTTACAAGTATCTCTAATAAAGGCCTTACTTCTCAAATATATAGAGACCTGAATCAAATTTATAAGTACAAATCATTCCCCAACTGACAAATGGTTAAAGAATATGAATAGGCAGTTTTCAGATGAAGAAATAAAGGATATGTATAATCACATGGAAAAAATGCTCTAAATCACTGTTGATTAGAAAATGCAAATTAAAACAAATCTAAGGTACCACCTCATACTGATCAGATTGACTAAAATGACAGAAAAGGCAAATAATAAATAGTAGAGGGGATATGGGAAAATTGGAACATTAATGTCCTGTTGGTGGCATTATAAACTGATCCAACCATTCTGGATAGCAGTTTGGAAATATGCACAAAGGGCTTTAAAAAGACACCATTTGATGTAGCATTATCACTACTAAATCTCAATTCCAAAGCGATTTTTTTTAAAAAGCAGAAGGTACCTATGTTTTAAAAAAGCCTTTTTGTGGTAGCAAAGAATTGGGAACTGAGAGGATGTCCATCAATTGGAGAATGACTGAGCAAGTTGTAGTTGCTCAGTCATTACTATAATATAGTAAAAATGATGAAAAGGATAATTTAAGAAAAATCCCAAAAGACCTAAATTGAATTAATGCAAAGTAAAGTGATCAGAACCAGAACATTGTACACATCAATGGCAATATTATATGATGAACATTTATAAATAATTTATCTATTTTTTGCAATGCAGGGATCAAAGAAAATCCTCAAGGGCTCATAATGAAAATTTCTATCCACCTCCAAAAGAAAGAACTAATGGAATCTGAATATAGACTGAGACATACTATAGTTTGCTTTATTTCTTCACTTTTATTTTATTTATTTGAGTTCTCTTTCACAAAATAACTAATATGGAAAAAATTTTTATACTATTATATGTATAATATCTAGGACAGAATGTGAAATTTTGACTCAAACGTTTTAAAAATTAAGGATAAATTTTTCTCATGTAATTTAGGAAAAATATTTTTTTAAAATAAGGAATCATTTCTTCCAAGTAAATGCTACAGTTGAAATACAGAGAAAGGACCTTGCAGAAGGGAGAGATCATTATGGGATATAGTAGTCCTAACAAGTTACATGGAAAATAAAAGCTTTAGTTGTAGTCTTTTTTCCCCCTTAGTTGTAGTCTTAAAGCAATGAATGGATTCATATACATGGGAAGAAAACTTCCCAGTGAAGTCTTCCTATGAATATTTTAAAATCTTGGTCAGGGAAAGATTTTTCTGGATGTGTTTACTGTACCTAGAGAAAATGATGGGAAGTTTCAGCCAATTTAGGAAGACCACATAATTGAGACTGCTGCAAAAGTCCATGGAAAGTCTCAAGCAAGGGAAAACAGCCAGATGGCTATTCACTTAGTTTATATGAAGCATCAGGTCTTGTGGGATTTCTTAATATAATGAGAACTGAGATAGCCAAGCTTGGTATGGCTATGAAGGCAACATGGGAATTCTTAAACACAATGGGAAAAGACAGGCTTACAATGTTTCATAAACTTATATTATCCTAAGTTTGGGAAGAAATCTAGAAAGCCATTCAGGCTACCTCTACCCAAGCAGAATTTTTGCATTATTCCCCTGGAATTTTTTTATAAAGTGATTCATTTGGTACCTTCCTTTGGAAAACGTGAGAGTAAGGAGAGACATTGAGTCAGGCATGCAGATCAGGCTCAGCCAGAGCTGTCCCTAGGAAGTCTCCCCTACTTCCATTCTTATTTATAGAAAAAATAGATAACAGTGAACAACAAACTTGAAGTTTATGAGAAGTCAGAGGAGAGACAATGTGAGGATTCTTATTGGCGAAGGATGGTCCCATCAAATTTATTCCTATGGGAAAGGGAAACAGATAGTAGACTGATTACAAAAATCTGAGCATCCTGTATTAGGTGATTATTTTGTTAAGTGAGTTATGGTAATATTAGGCTACTGAGCAATATGGTAGTGAAGAGTCAGACCCTGTCTCCCTCCTCCCCTCCCATCAACTTCCATTGTTCTCTTCCATTGGAGTGAAGCTGGAATTCAGACTAAATTGACTGGAAATCTGACAGATAACTCACTCTCTAAATTTGTTAGAAATAGGGTTTATTTTAAGGAAGGAGGGGAAACGGAGGTTGGCTAGGAGAGAGGGGTTAGGATTTCCTTAATCTAGAATAAATCTTAAATTGAATAACTAAAATTATAGGCTTATAAGAGGGATGTTCTTATCAACTTTGAAAGGGTCTTCATAGTCAAACTCCAATATCTCAGAGAGGAAATTAGTGACCAAAAGGCAGAGGAAAATCCTCAGCTCTTTCTCCAAACAGTCTCAGGAAAAAGAGTCAGCCCCAAGAAGTTTGTTTGTTCCTGTTTTAACTGCCTTCTCCAGATCACATTCTCCCCTGAAATGTTTCCTTGATGGATGGATCTCCAAGCTTCCATTCATTGCATCTTTTCTCCAGGTTTTCTGTAGTCTTATTCTCTTACAATATATTACTCTCTTACATTCCCCAATAGGCAAAGAGTCAAAGAATATGAATAGGCAATACTCAGATGAAGAAATTAAAACTATCTTTAGACATATGAAATAAAAATCCCAATTAATTTTAATTAGAGAAATGCAAATTAAAACAACTCTGAGGAATCATGTCATACTTATCATACTGGCTAATATGACCCCCCCCCCAAAAAAAAAGGAAAGTGATAAATGTTGGAGGGGATGTGGAAAAATGTGGACACTAATACACTGTTGGTGGAGCTGTGAGCCAATATAACTATTCTGGAGAGTCATTTGGAACCATGCTCAAAGGGCCATAAAACATACTCTTTGACCTAGCAATACCATTGCTGGTTCTGTATACCAAGGAGATCAGAGATAATTGAAAAGGACCTACCTCTGCTAACATACAGGTTACAGGTGCTCTTTTTTTGTGGTAGCAAAGAACTAGAAACTGAAGGAATGTCAATCAACTAGGGAATGACTAAAAAGGTTGTGGTATATGCTTGTAAAGAAATATTATTGCTACATAAGAAATGATAAATAAGGTGATCACAAAAAAAAAATTGGACTTGGATGAAGTGATGTCAAGTGAAGCAAGTAGAACCAGGAGAATGTGGTACACAATAACAATAAAATACTATCATTAACTGTGAATGACAACTATTATCAGCAATGCAAGGATCCAGGAGAACTCCAAGGGACTCGTGACAAAAAAAAAAATGCTATCCACTGCTGTGGAAGGAACTGAAAAAGTCTGAATGTAGAATGAAGTAAGCCATTCTTCACTTTATTTCCTCTATCATTTTTTATCTAGTGTAAGCTATCTGTGTCTTCCTTGGCAACATGATGAACATGGAAATATATATCATATAATAACACATGTTAGCTGTTGTCTTGCAAAAGAGGAGGTAGGGAAGGGAGGTAGAGATCATGGATTGCAAAATGTCAGAAAACAATATTATTAAAAATTGTATAGACATAAAACTTGAAAAAAAAACCTTAAATACTTGAGCCTCACAAACCAGTTCTGGTTAGCGTTTCCAGTCTCAGTTTCTTCCCTGCTCGTCCTGGGCTTCTCGGTTACTTTCCTAAGACTGTCTATATGCCAGCAGGAGAGAGACAGACATTCAGAAGAAAGACAAAGCAATTGTTCCCATTCACCATACTCTTGAAAAGCCATTGGCTGAGCCAACACAGGGATGCCAAGTTTCCCAACACCCTGTAAATATGTAAAGGAAAAGCTCCTTCATTCAGGTCAAGCTGACAAATCCTATCTCCTGCATTGCCATTGTCTATTAAATGCTATGGCCTGAACAGTCATAGTTCTTCTTCACATCAAGCAAAAAAGAAATAGAGTTGCCTTTTCTCCTGTTGATATAAACTCTGATTTGTCAAGTTGTAAGCACACTCAATTTGACAATGTCACAATGCAGAAAGCTGTATCAACAGGGCCACATTAGAAATCACTCCTGCCTAACAAAAGGACCCATATTTAGCTCTCCTCTGTTATAAACATTGTCTTTGCAGAGTTCTCTCTGCTTTGTATAGAATTGCTTTCCCTGGCTTTCTCCCAGACACAAAGCTGAATCTCCTGTCCCAAATGTTATGTCTGCATCTACCTATTTCTTGGTACTCAGAGGGAGAGAGGTATGAGTGGGCAGAAGGAATAAATGAACAGGAGCTGGCAGGTTTGGACCACCTCCATGAGGCAGGTTGGGAGAGAAAAGCCCTGTGATTCCAGGCCTTTGGGCAAAGATCCCAGGAGCATCAGGTCACTTTCTCCAGCCTCTTCTCCCTGATCCTCTGGTTTATTAATTCACTTATGCATAATTAATTTGAAGGTCAACTACTCAGAATTCTCCACTCTCCATTTCAAAATTGAAATTAGGAATTTATCCTTTTGTGCTCTATTGTACACATAATAATGACTTCCCTCCTTTTTCCTCTATTGGTTTTCCTGGAAAATCACAATTAATAGCAAACAGCAACAAAATAATTCATAGAGATTGTCTAAAGAAGTGTTCTGAGTGAATTTCTGAGAGAGAACATTGGAAGCAGTGAATAGCATCCAAACCTACAGCATTGACAACAGAAGGTAACACTAACTACTGTGCATATGCTAAAGTGTGTTTGAATGCCATAGTTGAAGGAGATATTTTTGGAAGAGTAGAGATTTTGAATTCCATAGTTAACAATAATAAGCTTTGTTGGGATAGGAGAAGAGACTGCTTAATTCTTTGTTTCTGAGCTGCCCCAAACCTAGAAAAGTGCTTGGCACATAGTAAAAACTTAATAAATAAATACTTGTGAATTGATTGATAGGAGATAGTAATCGACTAGGAAGTTTGTTTGAGGTAGAATCTGGTAGGTCTCAGTTTGAATCTATGGCACTTACTATCTATGTAATCTTGGGCATAAATTATTTTACCTTCCTCAAGTCCTATTTTCTCATTTGTAAATAAGGAGGATTATATTTCTCATATTTAACTCTAAAAGTTATGACAAAATCATTGTGAGAACCCTGGTAGAACCACTTAAATACCCATTAACCCTTACTGAGATACAGCAAGATCATAGGGTTATTGGCCAGACACAGATTTAGTCCTGTAGAATTAAAAGACTGTAGAGATTCTCTAGTCCAAGAGAACTGGGATCTCTGAACTTAAAGTAAAGCAAATGCTCTGACACATGCTTTCAAAATAATGGTACTCCTTTGGAGTCCTATCTATTTTGTTGCATGCATTTAACAACATCATTTTGAGAAAGTCCACAGGTTCAACCAGGCTGTCCAATGTGAGGGAGGGGTTCCAACAATTCCAAAAAAGCTCCAGTGCTCTTGTTCTAACAGCTGAATCCCAATTACTAGAGAAAACTAAGGCTCAGAGAGCTCCAAAACAGAAATAAAATCCGAATTCTGAGAAGTGACCAAATACATTTATCCAGCTACTTTCAGAAGTTACTGAACAATTATCTTATAGAGGAGCTCTCAGGCCTGAGAAGACTGAAAAAGCCAAAGCAAAGCAACGTTCTAATGAAAAATTAACAACAGGGAAATCATTATAGATTAAAGCGCGCAAGCGCGCAAGCGCGCACACACACACGCGCGCACACACACACGCGCGCACACACACACGCACGCACACACACACGCACGCACACACACACACACACACACACACACACACACACACACACACACACACACACACACACACACACACACACACACACACACACACACACAGAGTATTGGAGACCACACCATGCACATCAGAGCAAACAATCTCATCATTTTCATCAGATCTGCTCTGTTGGACAAGCCTGTAATATAATTGTGAAAATCCCTTCTGAATCCTTTATTCTCAAAGCCCAGGGCAGGATATATTCCCTGTGGTGAATCTCCCTGTCATTTGTTTACTCAGCTTTTTACTAACAATGGCAACTTTAATCCTCCCTGGGGAAGTAGCTTCCTCAAGCACCCACCAAGAATAAAACTAGGGATTACTAGGGAGAACATTCAAACCTAGGGGGAGCATGGTGTTCTGGGGCCAGGGGGACCCCATCATACTTTCATGGGACCGTGCGAATTAGAAATTCACTCTTTGGAGCCATCTGGTTGACAACTATGTAGAGTTTGCCACCATTTTAAAAAGGGAAAATGTACCTCCTCAAATATCCACAGGGCGACAGAGGCAAACTATCAAAAATACTTCTAAACTTCCTGTTAGCAACTGGAAGAGAAAAAAGAAAATGGTTAACATAATAATAACCAGGGATGGTTAGGTGGCTCAGTAGATTGAGTGCCAGGAGGTGCTAGGTTCAAATGTAGCCTCCAACACTTTCTAACTGCACTATCCAGGTCAAGTCACAGCCCCAGTTGCCTAGCCCTTACTGCTCTTCTGCCATGGAACTGATACTTGATATTGATTCTAAGAGGGAAGGTAAGAGTTAAAAAAAAAAAGACAACAGGAACTAAAATTACATGAAGCCCATTAGCTTTAATCTGTGAAGTTAAAAAAAAAAAAAAACTGGCAGTTGTGATACCCCCTTATTGCTTGACTTTGTGACTCCTCCCCACCCAACACAACCACAAAAACTGCTACCTAGCATTTGCCTTTTAACTGCAAATGCATTAAGATTAATTTCACTAGGGGATACTTGAAAATTTCTCAGCGACATTCCCTTGGGAGTATGAGAAACATACTGGAGGCATCACAAAAATTAGAGCCCGGTGTTTGTTTCCGATTCGATAGCAGGACTGTTGTTCCCTCTTCTCTGAGTAGTCCTAGGCAACCAGAAAGATGCTCAGCAACTGAAGGCAAGCAAATGTCCTGATTTCCAAAATGTAAGAGGTTATTCAGGGAAGCATCAGTGACTGAGAGTGTGTGAAAGCCCTCAGAAAAATATCCAGATGCTTTTCCTTGACTCATCATTCTCCTTTTGGCTTCCCAGGAGATTTTCTCTTTCTGGGGCATGGATAGATTTTGATAAGACATGGGTTTTCTGACATAGCTTTGACTGAAGTCTCTGGATATCCTGCCTCTGACATGCTCCAGGTTGCCTTGCTACCTGATTACCTATAAGAAAAGTGTTCCCATTCACTGCTCCCCAGCAGATTTTACAGGCAGGGAAGTTTGATCTATTCTTGATTTTGCAGTTATATTAGATGAAATGTCCCTGTAAGCTAATTACTTTGGCAACCAAGGGGCACTATATATTCTCAGGTAACCACAGGGACGCCTTAATAGTGTGTGTTAAGCAATGTGTACAGAAGGGGTTAAAAGCTACACAGAGAGCACTAGAGCCTGAGGGGAAAGGCACTGCAGGTGTGTGGTTAACAAGGTACTAATTGGGTAACTGGGCAGGAAGAAAAGCCAGCACAAAAGCTGGTCAACAGGCTTGTGTGGAAGCTCCAGCAGTTCCCCAGTGCTGAGCCCTTGTGGAGTTGAAATGAAGACAAGTTGAATTTGGAGTCTATTTTTTGCTGTGATCTTTGCTAGAAACTGCAAATGGGGACTTAACAGCTTTCCAGCCTACTGTTGCTTTATTTCAGTTAGTATTGTTTTGAATGAGCAAACTGTTAGCATTCTGGAGGTCTAGTCTGGATGTTTTGTCTCCAGACAGGGCTGTACATCAATTTTTTCAATGCATATTATTATCTATTTTATATTCTTAAAAATCCACTCTATCCTTAATATTCCCAAAAGAACATAAGTGACTCAGCCTAGTGTCTTTATTGAAATAGCAGCTCTTCGTGTCTTACCTAAGTTCCTATTGCTGTAGTGACAAGCCTAAGATATGTATTATTTTTAAATTTTTAAGTACAAAACAAATACTGACATTTTTTCTTTCTATTCAGTATTGTTTCAAAGTGTCCTCACCAGCACCCCTATTCCCTAGCTTAACCAGATTCTATATACGTTTAAAAATAAATATTAGCCTTTTAAATGTTATTTTGACCCCCTTCCCAGAGGAAATCAGAAACCTAAATCTTTTATGTTTAGTTTCTAGGAAATTGTGATATATTAGATAATTGGTTGGATCTGGGAGTCAGGAAGACCTGAGATTGAATCCTGACTAAGATGTTAACTCTGGACAAGTCAAATAACCTCCCTTGCCCTCAGTTTCTTCATCAATAAAATGGAGGCCATCATATCATCTACCTCAAATGAATTATGAGGGTCTAATTAGAAAATTGAAAGTGCTATCCATATAAATGTTAGCTATTATTACTATTAAGCATCACAGAATGTGGTATGGTAAGAGAGTAAAAGAAACATTAGGTATGGTACATGGCTTCATGAATTTAAGGTCATATTTAAATATATATATATATGTGTGTGTGTGTGTGTATATATATGAAAATAGAAAAAATTAAGGACTAAACATTGTGGAGGGAGAAACTTCTGTGCTGCTTAGAGTAGAGGTTTCATGGAGAAGATAGATAGGCAGGGCTTGAAGAGAACAGAAGAACAGAAGAAGGCATTTCAGGGATGAAAAGGGTTCAGTGTGAGGGAAGGGAAGAAGGTAAAATGGCACATGTGTCCAGCATTGGTGTACAGTATTGCATGAATGTAGAAGAAAACAAGATTGGGAAAGTAGAATAAAGGTAGAAGATGGAAGAGCTTGAACATCAGACAGATCAGTTTGAACTGGGCTTGCTATAAAACAGGAAAACTCTATGGGTTCTTGAGGATGGGTGAGAATTATCATTGATGATTAGACCTCAAGCTATTTTATTCAATTATCTGCAAAAATAATAAACATAAAATAAACACAAAATAAAAAGCAATCATATCTTTTCGTCTTTAAGATGAGGCCAATAATGTACAATGATGTTGAAAGACCAATGGTAGAAACTAACAGAATCTTACTACATTTGTCCCAAAGGCAGTTATTTCCTTTGGTAAGAGAAAATGGCACAAAAGAAACACTATTAACCAAATAAAAAGCATTAGCCACTTCCTTATGTGAATTGTGGAGCACACCATGAAGCACAGAGACAATGTTGTTTAGTGAAAGGAGCAAATCAATGGAAGGCAGAGGACTGAGTTCTAGTTCTATTAGCATCCAGGTGGCACGGTGGATACAACTGACTGGACCTGGAGTCATGGATATTTAAGGTCAAATCCAGCTGCTAAGCCATGTGGCCCTGGGCAAGTCATTTAACCTCTATCTGACTCAATTTCCTCAACTATTAAACATATGTAACAATAGCAGGAACCTCTTAAGTTTGTCAGGAGGAACACTTAGGACAAAGTAAGTACTTATTAGGTTCCATCTCACTTCTCTCCATTCCCTGGAAGGAAGTCATTTCCCCATGTTATCCTTCCATTTTCTACAAGAGGAAGGAGTTGCAAGTAGGTGATTTCTAAGTTGCCTTCTAGATCTCCCATGATTCTAGGAAAGTTGTGAAATTTCTGTAGGGTTATATTGAGATGTGACAGGAATGGATTTTTTAAAAAAGGAAAGAGAAAGAAAGGACTTTAAAAGGCACCAGATTAATGGAATGCACATCACAGTGACAGCATTCTTACTTTAAAGAAATTACCTGGTTTGGACTGATTTTTTATGAGGAACAGAATCAGGATTCTAAAAGGAATTTGCAAAATCAAAATCTCAATTCCTGAAATGTCTTCTTCCACCCACCTCCATTCAACTTGCAACTCTGGGGGAAGAAGAAACTTTTGAAAGGGCTGTAGCTTAGAATGAGCTTCAAACATCAAGTTTTAGAGTTGAAAGACATTTTACCACATTTTAACAATAGCTCCACTAATGCGTTAGCAATTCATTGAGATCAGCGATTCCTTGAGTTTAGCTACAGAAAAGTTCAACTCCTGAATAAAAGTGGCTGGTACAAATTTCATATAAAAATGGAGCTATTCGGCAGGATTCATGCCTTAGTCCTTCAGATTTCCGTTTTCTACTTCCTAATGGACGATGCCATCAGGCAAAACTGACATTTATGTAAGGTGAACACACACCCATCTTTATTTCTATAGACTACCCTTCATTAATTCCTTTCTTTGATCTGAGCTGGAGCTGGGACATCAGACTTTTCAGATGCTACTGCCCCTTCTCCAATCCCTCTTTAATTTTCTCTTCTCTTTTCTCTGTTCCATCTACATTTTTTCCAAGTCAGGCAATTCATTTCTTATAATACAACCACAAAAGAGCAGTTGGCTGTTAGAAACGGCAATGTCTCATTCAAAAACCTTTCTGTATCCCCAATTCATTGCTTCTAAGAACTTTTCTTAGTGCTGGGCAGGAGAGCATATTGGAAACAGGGATAGTCCTAAATAAGAGTATATTGTATAGCATTTCCATTAGTGGGAATGAGTTGCACTGATAGGAACCTCTCTTGGTCCCCCCCTTCAGTCAATGGCATGCTTTTGAATCATGATAGATAGGGGCATCTGGAGTCATTTGTGGTCTGGGGGCTGGTTCTGGATCATGTTTGTTGCTACTAGTAGTGGGTTTTCTGTTCTTCTATTAAAGTAGCTATTTTCATCAAGAATCATGTCATCCTGATTCATGCCTATCTGACCCCACTACCAACATCTTTCCTGTTCTTGTATATTTCTGATCTCATTCTCTAATTCATATTGAAAATTTTCAGTTAATTTTCAAAAGTGGCAAATGAAAATGAGCAAGAACCTTTCTCTTTCACATTAATGCCAATCTCCCCTCTCTTGATCATTAAGAACAAATGTTAACTTCCCAGGTTACTTACTTCCTGTTGGCTAGCATCTTATGCCCACTAATATTTAGCAAATTCTACATTTATTCATCTATTTTAATGTTTGCCTAATAGTTCAAACTCTTTGAAGGCAGAATGTCATCTAGATACTGAATCCTCATGCTTTAGGAGGAGGAGGAGGAGGAGGAGGAGGAGGAGGAAGAGGAGGAGGAGGAGGAGGAAAAGAGAATATTCTGAAACATTTAGAGACTATACCTCCTCTAAGCTTGACATTTATGATGTGAATCAAGAAACTTGGTTTTCATTTTTTTTTCTTCCTGCTAGACAGATTTGATATTTAGTATTCACTGGGAGTAACAGCTGGGTTTTAACAATTCAATAGAATGTTTCTTAATCTTGTATGTAACAAAAACTCTGGGAGTCTGTCTTCTATAGCCCCCACCCCCATCCCTGCCAGGAAATTGCTGAATATGTATCAGAGACATTGATAACTGCTCTCAACCAATAGCAATGAACTATTACATGTCACCAAGTGAAAAATTTTAAACCTTGTCTAATTCCTACTGGGTTGTTGTTATATTTGGTTTGCCCTTGTGTTGTTTTTGTTTTATTTCTCCATTAGAGGAATAGAGGAAAAGAGGAAGGACAAAGAATGTTCGGAAGGGTCAATCCTGAGTGAGAGGAGAATCCCTGACTAGCTGCCATGTTATATTGTGGAGCTAAGCAGGAAGAGACTTGAGAAGCTGCATTGTGTAGAAGTTACTGCACAGTCTGCTGAAAAAGAGGAGGAGGGCAATGTAACAACATCACAATGGAAGTGCTTCTTTTCCAAGGATGTCAAGGCTTTTAAATGCAGGTCACTCCAAATCAATCCACACTGCACTCCCCCAAAATAAAGAGAACACTAAAACAGCCCTCGATGTAATTTATTCTTTCAGAGCTTGTGGCAGAAAGAGCTTTTCTAAACCTTTAAGCTCTGAGTAGTTTTATTTTTTTTTCCAACTGTATATCCCACTTACTTAACCTGCAGTGTCTATTTTTAGTTTTCTCCTCCTGATGAAACCTCTGTAGATCATGAGGATAACATTCTCTGGGCAAGATTAAGCAACATGTTTCTGAGATCTGCTTCCTGTTGAGCTCTCTCTTTATTTTGTTTTTTTTTATTCCTTTCTTTTTCTCTGAATTTTGGTGCTGACTTCATGGTTCATAAAGGTCTGAAAAAAGGGTTTTAGGATATTATTTCTGAGGTATTATTCTCAAGGCAAGGAGAGAATTCTCTGGACTGACCAATGCATGAACTCCTTCCCATGAAGACTTTTGGGTAGAGGAAAGAAGGTGGAAAATGGAACTGGGATGTTTGATTAGGCATTTTTAGAGTAAACTTGGGTCTACCCTCTTTTTTCCACCAGGAGATGTCTTTGATTTTAGTTTTATTTCTTCTTTCTCATTTTTTTTCTTTAACCCTAACCTTCTGTCTTACAACTAACACTAACTATTGGTTCTAAGGCAGACGACCAGTAAGAGCTAAGCAATGGGGATGACTTGGCCAGGATCACACAACCAAGGTGTCTGAGATCAAATTTGAATCCAGGACCTTCTGTCTCAAGTCCTGGCTCTCTATCCACTCTGCATATAACTGCCCCTTCTTTCTCATCTTCTGCATATTCATTTCTTCAATATATTCAGTTTTCTCTAGTTCATTGCTCAAGGATTGAAATACTTAATCTCTACCTCTGCACATTTCCAAATAATTTCTAACTTTCAAAACCCCCTCTATCTCATCTCTTCTAGAATGTTTTCTTTTTTTTTCTTTTAACTTTTTTCCAGATAGAATGCCATTACAATTTTCAATATTCATTTTCTGACATTTTATAATCCAAGTTCTCTCCCTTTTCCCCATCCCTTCCCTCTCCTCAAGAAGGAAGGTAATGTGATATATGTTGTACATATGTTGTCATAGGATACATGTTTCCATGTTCATCGTGTTGTAAAACAAGACACATTAGAGAAATTGCTTATACTAGAGAAAAATTCACAGAGGAAATAAAATGAAGAATGGTATGTTTCAATCTACATTTGGACTCCATCTGTTCCTTCTATGGCAATGGAAAGTTTTTTTCATCAGAAGCTTTGTCCTCGATCCTGGTCTTTTTTATAATAGTTATGGCATTCATAGTTGATCATCATATATTGTTATTGTTACTGTGTACAATATTCTCCTGATTCTGCTCATTTCCCTTTGTACCATTTCATTTATAATTTTTTTTTGTTGTTTGTTTGTTTTTTGCGCTTATCTTGTTTGTCATTTATTATGGCACAATAGTATTCCAATACAAGCATATGCAACAACTTGTTCAGCTATTTCCCAATTGAACATCTATTCAGTTTCTATTGCTTTGCCACTTCTATTCTCCTATACCTTTAATCTCTCTGTGATTCAGACCTAGCAGAGTCATTGCTAGGTCAAATGGTGCGCAGTTTGGTGGCCCTTTGAACATGGTTCTAGATTGCTCACCAGAGTGCTTGTATTACTTGATAGTTCCATCAACATTGTACTAGTGTCCAATTTTTACATATCCCTTCCAATAATCTTTAGGTAGTTTGGTTGGTATGGCACTGAATGAGTAAGCTAAGATAGGAATGTCTGTCATCTTTATTATACTGGCTCAGCCTAGTCATGAACAATGAATGTTTTTCCAGTTGTTTACATCAAATTTTATTCATGTGAAGAATGTTTTGTAATTGTGATCATATAATTCCCGAGTTTGTCTTTGCAGGTAGATTTTCATAGATTTTATATTTTCTACAATTATTTTAAATGTTATTTCTCTTTCTAGCTTTTGCTGTTGGGCTCAACTGGTAGTATAGAGAAATGTTAATAATTAATGTGGTTTTGTTTTATATCCTATAACTTTGCTGAAATTGTTAATTATTTTTATTAGTTTTTGCTGTTGTTGATTCTCTAAGATTCCCTAGGTATGCCATCATTTCATCTGCAAAGATTAATAGCTTTACTTCTTTGTAGCCTAAGTAGTAGAGATAATAGGCATCTTTATCTCACTCCTAATCTTAATCAGAAGGCTTCTAGCTTTTCCACATTTCAGATAATATTTGAAAATGGGTTTACTTAGATGCTATTTATCATTCTGAGGAATGTTCTATTTGTTCCAGTGTTCTCTAGTGTCTTCAACAGGAATGAGTGTTAAATTTTGTCAAAACCTTTTTTGGCATATCAAAATCATTATAAAGTTTCAGGTTTGTTTTTTTTTTAGTGATATGGTCAATTATGCTGATGGCTTTCTAAATATTCAGATAAATGTGCATTTATGGTATAAAACCCACCTGGTTCTAGTACATGATCCTTGTGACATATTGCTGTAATCTCCTTGCCTGTATTTTGTTTAAGATTTTTGCATCAAAATCCTTTAGGGATATTGGTCTATATCTTTTTTCTCTGTCTTTATCCTTCCTAGTTTAGAATTAACACAATAGTTGTATCATAAAAGGAATTTGGTCATCTTCCTCAGATATTTTTCCAATTTTTTTTTAAACCCTTACCTTTCGTCTTGGAGTGTATTGGCTCCAAGGCAGAAGAATGGTAAGTGCTAGGCAATGGGGGTTAAGTGAGTTGTCCAGGGTCACACAGCTGGGAAGTGTCTGAGGCCAGATTTGAACCTAGGACCTTCAGTCTCTTGGCCTGGCTCTCAATCCACTGAGCTACCCAGCTATCCCCCCCCCCCCCAATTTTTTACATAGTATTGGAAATAATTTTTTTTGATGTTTGATAGAATCCATTTATGAATCCATTTGGCCCTGAGGTTTTTTCCTTAGGGAATTCACTGTTAGCTTGTTCAATTTCTTTTTCTGAGAAAGGATTGTTTAACTATTCTATTTCCTCTTTTGTTAACCTGGACCAATTATATTTCTTTTTAAGTACAAATTTATTCCACTTATAAGATTTTATTGACATAAAAATTGGGCAAAACAATTCCTCACAATTCCTATAATTTATTCTTCACTGGTTGTAATTTCACCCTTATCATTTTAGTATTGGCAATTTAGTTTTCTTCCTTATTTTTAAAATTAAATTAACCAGTCAATGGATTTATCTATTTTACTTTTCCCATAAAACCAGTTCCTTATCTTATTTATTAGTTCAATGATTTTCTTCTTTCAATTTTATTGTTCTCTCCTTTGATTTTCAGGATTTCTAATTTGGTGTTTAGCTGAAGGTTTTTAATTTGTTCTTTTTCTGTTTGTTTGTTTGGGTTTTTTTTTTTTTAGGTACATACCCAATTCACTGATCTGCTCTTTCTCTATTTTATTAATGTAAGCCTTTAGAGTAGAATGTTTTCCTTAACTGTTTTATCCCATACTAATCTCATTCATTTTTAAACTTCCCATAGTACTTACAGTTTACAGAATGTCAGAATGGACAGATTTTAGAAGTAACTAATTATTGCTAAAGCCAAAATTAACACTAGATCTCCCAATACCTAGTCTAGCACTCTTATAATAACTATATCAACAAATATGAGTATGTTCTAAATATTTAAGTGGAGGGGGGCATTGGAAGAATGAAGAATAGTAAGATATTGTCCCTATAATCAAGACATCTAAATCTAATCACAAAGGTTAGACCCATGTGGACTAGAGGAGTCACATCACTTAAATGTTATGGTGATATGACACTTCAAAGTAATTATTTCTAGATTAGCTGAACAGAAACAGAAGGTCTTTCTCCCTCTAAATCTATGATCCCACAAATCCAGAAGAATGGAAAGTCATTACTTTATGAGATGATCAGTAAAGGTTTCATTAAGAAAGGAGAGCAAGGCCTTCAAGAATGGGTTGAATTTGGATATTCAGTTTGAGGAGGAAAGGGCATGGATTAGTAAAGGTGAGGACAATACAGTTTAAATTCTTGAAACATTCTGTAGATAAAGCTTCCTATTTGAAAAAATATGGTACACTGTGAATGGGAGTAAGATTGGCAGGAAAAAAAAAGACAAAACAAAAACAAAACAAAAATTATACCTGGAAAGGTTATTTGTGGAAACGCTGGCCCGAGTAGTGAAACTTTACCTTTCAGCTAGGGATTTTAGGAAGAAAGTGATGTTTTAGGAAGATTCATCTAGAGGTAACTTGGGATTTGGACTAGAGGGTAGACCAGTTAGTGCCATCATGTAATATTATTGGTGAGAAATGAAAGTGCAAACACCATCAAAACCCAGGAACTACAGCTGACTTCATTTCTTGTACTTAATGCTGACATCAGGCTTCAATTCATGCTCCTTCCTCTCCCCTCCATGTGGATCTGAATCCTCTATCATCATGGCTCCTAGGCTTCATATGGTTGCTGATATCAATTCTGCAATCAGACTAAAGACTTAGATTTTATTGGTCCAGTCCTGGGGAAGTATTCCCAATTCTTTGTCAGAGAGCTGTGAAGATCACTCTTTATAGGTACCTTTAGATGTAAAACAAGACAAACCAGATTTCTGGGAAGGAGGACCATCTGAGCCTCGACTAAGGATCCTTGTGGTACACAAACAACAAAACAACAGGGCAAGATCTATAATTAGAGCTACTACTGGACAGAATTTCAAAGTAGATGAAGTTTTCTTTAGGCATAAAGATTTTTGTTCTATGCTCTTTAGCCTGCGACTTTTTGATCTTAAAACATATACCCTTATTGTCTCTTCATGCCTTAATCTCCTGGAATCTCTCCAAAAAAGTCACTTAAGAGAGAATATGGTACTCATTCACACTAAGGTATTTATGACTATTAATAGTTCAGGGGGTCAGCAGAGGGTATTTATATTCAAAAGGGATTGAACTTTTCAATTGAATGAATTAATTGATTCAAACTCCACAAGCATTTATTCAGGAGCTACTTCATGCCAGGAGTTCCCTCACAGGTCAGCTTCTCACAAGATGTTCCAGGCTATACAAAGACAAAATGGAAAATTCCCTCACCTTCAGGAGGCCTATATTTTCTTATGACTATAGCCCAGGTAATGCAATTCTCTAAGACAAGCCAACAGTGGAAAGATGACTTGGGAGGACAAGAAGACTTCTCGAACCCCCTGAAATCAGATATTTGTCCACTCTTGCTACAATGGAATATCAATCTTCTCTGAAGTATTGCAATTTGCAAGCCGCTGTTGGACTTTGGAAAGAGAAATAGATAGAGAGAAAAGACCAGCCCATGGTAGAGAAGCTTTCAAATTCACCCTCCCCCCACTTTTTTTGGCTTACTTGCTTGCTTTGAATGTGTTTCACATTTATATTTAGAAAATGACATATAGTAATTAGGTTTGTAATCCTGCCAAAACTTTAAATAGGATTTGTTAAAAATAGCCTATACAAGTTCAGGTTTTCAGAGCAGGAACAATAAAGAAAGCACACCCTGTGTGTACTTGTGTGTGTGTATGTGTGCATAAATGTTCCAGTAGAACAACAGGGCTTTGAATGTGCCAGTTGTAAGCTGACAGTGTTTGTTGAATGAAAAACAAAAGTTTCCAGCTCCATATTATTTTTCTGTCTTTCTCCAATTTGGGGGCTGCTTTTCTTTCAATTCTTATTGACATGTTATGTACTAGAATGGCAGCAGGGTTTTGTTTTTAACCACTCAAGGCTGCAATTTTTTTAAGGGGTGTTGCAATTTTCATAAACCAAACACTTTTGACTGCTAATTTTCCCCTGAAAGACAGTGGAAGATGACTCCCAAAATTAATGGTGTAAGACAAGTTTACACACTGTCAGGCTTTGAAATGAAAATGAGTGTGTCAGCCCTGCAGAGACAAGCAGAACACAGAACTTCCTGCATAGTCATGAGTGCCTTTTAGTCCTAAGGCCACTGTGGAGAGGACAGACACCAGAGGACATTAAAAAAAGGAATATTGACTCCTTCCCTCCCACCCAATTCATCATCTCCTACCACCCACACCCCATCAGGTAACTGTACCGCCCCCACAAACACACACAGATATCACACATCATAGGGGAGCTTAGGATCCCAAGAAATTACCTCCTATGGCAAGGAAGTGAGAGAAGTCATGTGAAAGTCCCATCTAGGGAGGAAAGTTATTGAGTAAAAAAATCACATAGTAGGAGAGCTTTAAATATCTGGGAGATGTTATATTTTTATGTCTCTCTGAGGAAAAGAAAATTAATAGGAGTTAAGGGTCTTTGGCAGATGTCAACTGTGTGTTTTAGAACGTAGGACATATGGATTCAACACAAATAGGAGCTAGATGGGAAATGTCACATTATTAAACACTATTTAATATTATCGAATCATAGCTCTGGACCTGAAAGACACCTCAGACTCCTCTAGTGTGGCACCATTTGTTGTAAGTGGAGTCCCAAAGCCCATTGATAAGGGACTCTCTCCTTATTGGGGGAGATCAATACCTGGGGTGGAGAAGGTAAGAAACTGGACTCTCTTTTCTCTGGCTCTTACCAGCTCTTCCCCACTCCTGACACAGGCTCCAGGCACAGACTTCCATCAATAAGGAGAGAGTCCCCTACCAATGAACTATGGGATTTGGGCAAGGTTCTATGGGAGGGGCGGAGCTGCAATATATATTAGTATAAGCCGCAGCTTATTTTTTTTTTCACTTCTTAAATATTTTTCCATTGTTTCCAAGAGCCTGAAATTGTCCTTCCAGGTCACTAACCTGAAATAATATTTTTTTAAAAGTACTTATCTTAGCATATAGTAGACACTATATAAATATTCTCTTCCCTTCCTCCTGCTTCTGCCATTCCCCTCAAAAGTAGATGAAGTTATTTCCAACTTAACTACTAATTCGCTGAAAAAATAAACAAAACAAAATCCCACAAAAATAAAGCTTTTGGTTAAGTGATACAAGAATCATTAGTCCCATTTTCCAGATAAGGAAATGTGCCAAGGTTACACTGCTAGGAAGCAACAAACTGAGACTAGAATTCCTATGCAATGATTCTAAGGCTAGCACTCTACACTAGAGAACAGAGAAGGCTAAATGGCTTAGTGAATGGAGCACTGGACCAAGAGCCAATCTGGTCTCAGATACTAACTAGCTTTGGGACCTGGGCAAGTTACTTACCCTCTCTTAGTTTCAATTTCCTCACTTCTAAAATTGGAACAATAACAGCAGAAACAGTATCACTACCTTGCAGGGTTTTTGTGAGGATAAAGTCAGAGAATATTTATAATGTGTTTGGCACAGTGCATGACACATACTAAACAGGAGATAAGTGCTTACTCCTTTCTTTCACCTCTCATTCCACTCTGACATGTTCTTCCACCTTCTCAATATATCTTATCTATCTAACTATCTATCTATATCTATCTAATACTACATTGTTTAAAACTTTTAGATGCTTCATGTAATTTTTACTAGATTACAAACTCTTTGAGGGCAGGAAAAATGCTGTATGCTCAATAGTTATTGATTCCAAATCAAAAATCTTTCACATATTCACTACCAGGAGATTGTGCTTCTTTTAAACTTCACTTGAGGCAAGGTATATATTTTTTTAAATTGAAAATACTTTACATGTCAATATAATTTTTATTAGTAATTCTCTGACATTTGCAATCCATGTTCTATCCCCCTTCTCCTCTCCCGTCACCAAGATAGCAGGTAATATGGATTATACATGTGTTTATATTTCCATGTTTATCATGTTGTAAAAGAAGACACATATTGATTACACTAGAGAAAAATCCATGAAGGAAATAAGATGAAGAATGTTAGGCTACACAGTACATTCAGACTCTGTCAGTTCCTTCAATGGCAGTGGATATGGTTTTTATGTAATGAGTCCCTTGGAGCTATCCTGGGTTCTTGTATTGCTGACAATAATGAATTCATTCACAGTTGATTATTGCACGTTACTGCTCTTACTGTGTACAACATTCTCCTGGTTCTGCTCTCTTCATTTTGCATCATTTCATACAAGTCTTTATAGTTTTGTGTGTATGTGTATAGTTTGTTTGTCATTTCTAAAGGAGCAATTGTATTCCATTACAATCATATATCACAACTTGTTCAGCCATTCTCCAACTGATGGACATCCCTTCAGTTTCCAATTCTTTGCCACTACAAAAAAGAAATGCTATAAATATTTTTGTACAAGTACATCCTTTCCCCCTAGTGTTGATCTCTTTCTGACACAGTCATAGCTATGATATTGATGGGTCAAAGGATGAGGCTAGGTATGTTTTTAAAGACAATCTTCAATTTAATATGAATTAAAGCCAATTATTAGAATAATTTCCATCTTTGGTCCCTCATAGCTTGGACTTCAAAAAGTTATTTTGTATCTGAATCATAGAATTTCATAGCTCAAATGTACCTTATATATCATCTAACATAGCTTTCTTTTATAGTTAAGGAAATTTAGGCCTAGGAATATTAAATTATTTCTTCGAGGTCACAGTGATACATTGGAATTAAAACCCTTATTTCTTGATTCAGCCTACTGTTATTTTTAACTTATCTCACTTCTTTCTAGGATAGAATGATTGCAATGATTTTCCCCTTTATAACAATTCCTTTTGAGGTGAATTATTCACCCTGTTTCTTTCATTTTCCTTTTGAGCAGTGAAAATAATACCACATATTTATCTACCTTGCAAAGATATTGTTAAGATCAATTAGTTACTAAAAGAACCATGCTTTGAAGTTTTAAAAATATCTCATGTATATTATGGCATTAATAATAACAGGATAGCAATTTCACAGTCATACCTTGGGAGGTTTTGCCCTCCACAGAGATTACTGGTGAAAAGATTGGGAATTCTCTTCATACAATAGTGAGTGGTGCTGTGTTCACTCATTCAGCTTTACACTTGCAGTTAGAGGATCATCATACTTAACTGACTGGGGGCACTGAGAACTTTTAATTGCCACTGGTGAAAATAGGATCTATGTTAATGTAAAAGCAATGCTTAATACTACATATTAAAGCAATAATCCTTTGCATATCCAAGTATCTGTGGAGTGATGAAGAGTCACATATGATATCTTCAGATTTTAGATCACCAAATCTTCCTTGATCTTCTTTGAACCTAGTTTTTAAAGCTAATAATGGCTGCAATGGTCACATTAAGCCTAGAGGTGATGGTAAATTCTGGATCAATAGACACATGAACAGAGCAGGATATTAAGATCAAAATGCCACTATTAGAGGTAAAAATAATGTTGAGAATCTGTCAATGATACCAAAATTCTCTCAGACTTTCATGTCTAAAACCCCCCAATTTTTTTTTGGCTCTTCACCTTCTACATCCAGTTAGCTCTGTTCATTCTACATCTGGAACATTTTTAATTTTTTTTTTCTTTCTGCTTTAACTTCACTGTAACCACCCTGGTACTAGCCTGGTAACCATTAGCTTCAAATACTGCAATATTGTCCACAATGGATTTTGTGCTTCCTCTCAGGAAAAAGGAGAGCCCCTACTATCAATCACATAGCTGCCCCACTTATATTCATTATGCATAGCTCTGGCTGTAATACTCTTACTCAAAGCACTTCAAAGACATCCTAACACCTATTTAAACAAAGCTCAAATTGCTTAACCTGAAATTTCTCCTTCCCACCTTCCCCCCACCATCCTTATTTCATACAATTCCCTTCCATGATGTTTATTCTCCTACCAGACAGAACTATTCTATCTCCATATATGTTTGCCTGACTCTTTGTCTTTGTTCTTTCTGATCCTTGGTCTGGAGTGCTTCTCCTTACCTGTCTTATTCCCTCACTGTTGCTTTGTCAATGTAAGTACTCCTTCCCCAGCGCAGACCTCATCCCTCCACAAGTTAGCAGATGAGATGATCTTCAAAAGCTGATGCAGCCAAAAATAAATAAATAGATCAGCATTTCACAACCAGACTGATAATGACTTTCTCTACAAAATTCACTTGGTTAGTTCATGGTTCATGGGCAGGAGGTATATAATCTATGACCAGATCTAAGCCCAAAGCCTCTCTAACTTGATAGAATTCACCTGGAACTTGCATTGCACCAGTATATCCCTAAAAAATCAGGACCACTTCCACACTAGGACGAGACATGAGAGACATTATTTAGACATAAATATCCAAAATAAAAGAGAACCATGTCAGTACCACACATAAGTGTCAAGACTTCCTAGCCAAGAGAGAAATTCCTTGAGTTGTGATCATAATGAGAGCAGAGGGAAACTCTCAGAATTGGTTTAGTCCTTCAAGTGCTATAAGGCATCAGTAGATGATCGGAGCTGCCACTTTCCTAAATACTCTGCTACCATTTAAACCTCTTATTTGGCAAAGTTTTAATCACAATTATTCCAGTCCAGTGGACATTTAGTAAATATTATCCATGTTTCCAATTTGAATAGAGAAGAATCCTTATCCTCTCAGAACTTCCATTCATTTTAGTCTAATGATTTTTACACATTGAAACATATCTCAGATTTTATAATAAATGACAAAATAAAGATAAAATTCACATTACGGAAGTTTTCATTATGGTCACCCTTCTCTCAAGCATATCTTCAATGAACTATGGGCCATTTGCATATTACTGTCAACAAATATCTTATTTTCCTAAATAAGGACTAGGATTGACTTTCAAAGATTGTGACTTTCAAAATCCATTCATACTAATGAAATACTGATTTTAATATTAATTCTAAAATTTTCCACAATGCCCAGAGAGAGATTGCTTTCTAAGTTGTCTTTTCTTCCTCACCCATTTCATAACTTGATCAAGGTCACAGTTGATGACTATAGATCAACTCTAGAGTCCTGGATCTGAAGAAATCTGAATTATTTATCAGCTCAATCATATGAACAATATTTACTCTGAACACTAGGGCCATGTTGTTACCTACCCCTGAAATCCCAGTCCTCTATAGGGCAAATTGAGGAAAAATGTCTTGATAGGCACAAAACAGTCTTGCACAACCTAGGAAGCAAAATAAAATCTCCTTCATTCTTCTGGCATTCAGAGGAAAATCAGGACTAGAGCATATGGAAATAGATACTTCATTGGAGACATGACAAGGACAGCCAAGCTAGCAGCTTCAATCTTGTGAAGAGGGAATATTAGGAGATCATTAGCTACTGAGAGCGGTCAGGACTGTGGTTTAATGTGACCCGACAAGACAAAGCATTTGTTTGGCTTTTGACTAGAGGCAACGATTCACTTATTTATTTTTTACATTTTTCTCTAGGGCCTCTCACTCAACCCTCATCTGCAGTGTCAACAATGATGATTGTAAAATGGAACTCAAAAAAATACTTCAGGTGGGAACACTAGTTTTTTTCCCTTTTTTCCCTTTTTTTTTTAAGTAAACTAGATCGTGCAGAAAAGGATAAAAAAAATAAAACAAAGCAAAGTAGAAGGGGAGAGGTTTACAAAGAAATACAGACCCAGTACACAGGGAACTAATTTAATAAGCAGACTCTCCCTGCTAGCGTGCGATTAAACTGAATTGCCAGTCTAAACTTTTCTATGCTGAATTTCAAATGTCAACACATTACACTGCGATTCCTCTTAATTTCTCACAAAGAAAATGCAAAATGAATTCATTATGCTGGGGTAAGTGGAAAAAATGATGAGTTTCTCCAGAAGAGTATGCAATGGGGAGAGATTGGGCAAGACGATTATATTGAGATATTTGAATAGCTGGCCATTAGCAAGAGCATCCCCATTACTTTGCTGATAATTATATCTCTTCTGCTATGACTTCCCAGTGGAATAATACAATGTTCCCAGTGCAGGAGATAATGAAAAATACCATTCAGGTGGTACATATATGCCAAGAATAGAATGTTGTATTTCCTTTCCCTCCTGCATCTCTACCCACTACACACCCCCCACCTAGCCCCAACTCCCTGCATCTTGTAGACTGTAATGGCGCACACCTACGCGATATGTTAATATGTGTTTGGTTGTTCTGAGCTGTGTACAGGGCAAATAAATGTATCTTGAAAATGGAGATGGCAATGGAATATCATTCTCCCAATGTAATTATCTCCCGTGTTTAGGAGGCCCGGTATTTTGCTGAGTACATTTTTGTTAGCTATTATGTAAATGACTTTCAAAACCCACCTCAGTGTAATGATGAGGGCTTTGGATGGAATCTCTTATGGATGAACCTTTTTACCCCCTTAACATGCACATGCACAGACACACACATATACACAGTGTCACACATATCTTCTCATTAATCCATCATTTGGCAAATGTTTTTTTATTCAGTTTTGTAATTAAGTAAAACTAAACAAACAAAAAAGAGAGTTCAAATAAATAACACCCACTCATTTACAGTAACTGTTTCCCTCTCTCTTTTCTTCTTTTTTTTTTTCCTGAGTGATACATAAAACCTCTCATGTGTTATTGCTACCTTATCACGTTGTGGCATTTTTATTGCTGTTCTATTTTCAGTTTGGGGGAATCTTGCTGTGTATTCTATGTCTGCCTCAGATTCATTAATTTTCACAGAAAACTCAATTTGCATCAGCCCCTTTTGCTCTACTGCTGTTGCCTTAACTATCATAGGAGTGGTGGTTTTTCTTGAATTTTCATCTCTAATTATTTATAAGACAGGAAGTGTTCTCCACCTACCTTCGATCTGAATCCTGCAGAGGGCAGTGCAATGATGTGGTACTTTTGCCCGGTGTAAGGATTAAGTTGGACCATGGCTCTTCTCCTCCTCCTCCTCCCGTCCCATGAAGTTTTGACACTTATTTCACAGGAGGGAAAAACAACAAATGCAGATAAAGTTCAATAATGACCTATGGAACCCAATTTGGATATCTATATATTTATATCCTGACCTGATTTAAAATGATTAGACTCCAGACAAGCACGATTTGTAAACAATGTTCGTTCCAGAGGGAAATATTTTATCTGGAAACCTATTATTAGAAAACCTATTAGAAAAAAAAATAAGATTTCAAAATATTTTGGAGGAGTGGACATGGGTGAAGAGTTACAAGATATAAAGGGTGTTATATTTAGGATACAATTACTATGACATAGCCAGCTAACATGAAATCCTAGGTAAATGCCATATCAGCCAATGTTAAAAACAGTCACTGTAAGCTGAATGTTAGAAAGATTCTGCTTTTGTAAACAGTTAAATTCAATGAGACTATCGTGAAAAAGACAAACAAAATTGAAGGTAAATTTACTTTTTTTTCTGGTAAACTACAAAGAATAAAATGAAATCTTTAAGAATCTCCTTCACTAAATTACATTATGACTATATGAGAGTCATTACACATGAGATTAAGAAGACAGTGTTGTTCAACAATCTACTGAATTTTGACATTGAGCAAGGTGGAAAAACACCTATGTTATCTTAAGGTAAAAATGGATGCCTCTTCTGTCTTCTCTCTCACCCTTCTCTGGAGCTGTAGTCCCATTGGGGTGGAGCCCAATACACCACACCTCTCAACCTGGGTAATCTTTCACTATTTGTTTTCTACCTTTAATTTTTCTATAGGAGATTTGCCTAATACTGTAAAGTCTTTGTTGTTCTTTTTTCTTTTTTTTTTAATGTAGATAGATTGTTGCAGAGATATAGCTATGGATATTAACATAACACTTGTGCTCTCCTGTCTTGCCATCAAAATGGTCAACCTCTTTTTCTAGTCATACACATACTGGATGATGTTCATTTGTAACATGCAAGCCATCATTGATAATTTGCTACTACTTATATATACATGATATATATTTGCACTGCCTTTGGTATCACCTGAAATTTGGAATTTTCAGAGAACACGCTTTTCTGAATGTATAGAGTCATGCACTAATATTATTGGGTGACAGAGGAATTTTAAAAGATGTTGTTTTTAATGGCACCAAAAAATTGGGTTGAATATATACTCTCAGAGAAAGGCTTTCTAGACTCATTTCTTCTCTATTCAATTCCTAGTCTAGCTATTAATCAACCTCTGGCTTCTATCAAAGATATAAATACTCCTATAATGTGCTGCCTAGAAAATGCATCTTATAATGTGGTCAAAAAGTCTTTTTTAGATCCACTTTGTTGATCTTGTAAAGAGGCTATGCTAAATGGCTGTGGGATAGCATTATCTCTAAAATGGCCTTATTACTTTGCTTCCCTCAATGCATGGGAATGGGCTGGATAATTTATTGAAACCCTTTTTTCAGCTCTAAGATCTATACCTGGAAAATGAATACCGCCCAGATCTTGACATATATTTGGATGGTAAGCCCACCAAGTTATTTCTTCAATATGTATAACGTAAGTTGGGGCTGAGGAAGAATAAGGAGCAAGAATCAAAATTAATTAGGAGGAGAAAGAGATGGATTACATTTTTTGAAGTTACATTCTGCATTCAATAACTTCCACTGGGAGGGAGGAATCTACTTCTTTAACTGTAATGTTTTTTTTTCTCATTGATGATAAAAGTCATGGAATATTTCAATGCTGTGATAACAAAATCAGAAGTAGAGCTAAGGGAACTAGATGGTTTGAAATGTTGTGAATAAGCAAGTTATTGCATATTAACAATAATGACTTAAGTAGGAGGAATGAAATAAAAGCCTATTACTAAAAGCATGTAAAACTGAAAAAAAGAGGTGAGCCAATCATGTACAAGAACCTGAGACAACAACAGATAGAGAGAGTTGGTACTCCATTGATAATCTCAAGATTTTAATAGAATCAGACACACACACATCAGATAGGTCTCCTATGAATAACGAGAAAGAATTGCCCAGGTAAGTCAAAGAAAGGGAAAATTCTGCATCATTAGAGGGATACTCATATTGATTACTGATCCTTTAAAATTAATTCTTTCTTAGTTTTAACACTTTCTAATCATTTAGATCCATGGTGATTGCATTATCATTAGATTATAAACTCCTTAGAGGCAAGGGCTGTCTTTTTTTTTTCCATACTAGTATCTCCCCTGCACTTAGCATAGTATCTGGCACTTAGTGGACATTAATTGATTGATTGATTGATATATTTATTGATTATTGCCTATTGACTATCATTAGTCTTTTCCTTGAAATTAACTTTTTTAATAGGAATCATTCCGGGCCTAGAGCAAGGAAGATCTAGGATTAAAGTTGCCTCCAATACTTACTACTTGAGTCATGATCTTAGAAATGTAATGTCCCCTCTGAGACCCAGCATTTTCCTTTTTAAATTGAGATAATAATATAAAATATGAATTCTGCCATTGTCTGTCCTCTTTATGTATATATATATGAATTTTTACAGTTGATAAATAACCTAATCAAAAAATATTTAATAAGCATCTATGAGGTACTATGCTAAGCATTGTGAATATAAATGATTTGAGTGAACCAAATCCTACTCTCAGAGGGATTATGTTTTAATGAAGATAACAAAAACATATATAATTCTATGCCAAATAAATATAAAAATAATAAATACAAAGGTGTTAATAACAAACTTGTTTCAGAAGGAGGGAGCAAGTAGTTGGGGTGAATAGAAATGCTTCATAAAGAAAATAGTATATTTTCTTTTCTTTTTTTTTATTTTAAACCCTTACCTTCTGCCTTTAGAATTAATACTAAACATTGGTAAATGTCAAGGCAGAAGATTGGTTAGGACTAAGCAATTGGGCTTAAATGACTTGCCCAGGGTTACGCAGCTAGTATGTGTTTGAGACCAAAATCAAACCCAGGACCTCCTATCTCCAGGCTTGGCTCTCTATCCAGCGAGCCTCCTGGCTTCTCTGAAAATAGTATTTTTCTTAAAGTAGAAAAATGATTTCATCAGGCAGAATGGAGGAAAGAATACATACCATACTTGGAAGCCAAATAGTACAAAGATACAAAGGTGGGAGAGGGAAAGGTATGTGTAGTAAAATTTAGGTCAGTTACGCTGGGTTTTGGAGTTTGAGATAGGTAATAATGTATATAGGCTGGGAATACTGCAGTGGTCAATGATTATGCTGAGTATGGCATCCAAAGGTAAACAGAAGAGTCTATATTTGATGCTTTTGGAAGCCATGAGAGTTTAATAAGAATAGATGCAATTTTGTCAGAAATTCCCTTTGGGAAAATCACTTAGGCAGTGGTATGGAGAATGAACTAGAACACTCAGATAATTGAGGCAGGAAGATCAATTAGAAGACCATTGTAATAATTTGGATGAAAGGGGATGAGGGCTTGAATTGGCTGTATGAGGAGAATTGGCAGGATCTGAGAGAATTCATGGCGGTAGAAAAAAATATCAAGATCTGACAACTAACTGGACATCTGAGATGAGAAATGATGAAGAGTATAGAGAACACTGAAGTTATGGTGAGGTCCCAATTAGTGCAAATAAAGAATCCCATAAAGCCTTTTGCATATTAAATTTCATACTTTTTGAAGCAATAATTATGTAAATATGCTAATTAGTTATAGCCCAATGGAAATATGCTGTGTGAAATCAAATAATACAACCAACTCATGGGATTTGTTATTTGTACTATTTGGGATTTAGCTGTATAAATCTAGATGACTTGGAAATATCATGGTTCCTTTGCTAATAATGAGGAAGTTTGGAAAAATGGTATGGTAGGGAGGAAATCATAATTATCATTTTGGATATGTTGAGTTGCAGATTTCTCTGTGATATCCAATATGAAAATGATAGTATATTGTGAGTTTCTAATTTGCATGCCATGAAATAGGCAAAAGGATTTTCTCAATTTGTTATCAAATATTTATTAGGTACCTACTCTGTGCCAGGCACTGTACTAAGTGCTTTGCTCATACTGTCTTATTTCATTACAACAACCCTGTGAGTTAGGTGCTATTATTTTCTTTGCTTTATAATTTGAGGAAATTGAGGCGGAGATTGACTTGCCTCAGATCATACAACTACTAAGTGTTCAAAACTGGATTAGAACCCAAATTCTTCCTGACTCCAGATCTAGTACTATAGCTACTGTGCTATCTAGCTTTTTCTAAATAGACCTATAGAAATGAAATTCTTCAAGTGAATACAGAATGGAAAAAAAAAATCCTTCCAATTAATCTCTTTCTCAATTGCCAGTTATCAAATCAGTTCCCTTAGAGAATGTCTGGGCTCAAAATCCTGGTCAACAGTGAATCAGGAAAAAAAGATCTAAATTATATCAACATATGTATAATTATCTTTTACTTTTCCATTCTACTTTAGTAAGTCACTTTGTCAGCCACCTCCTTTCTAATCCTCTCTGTTTTCCCTTTGACTTGTAAGCACAAAGTTTGGTTCTATTTCTCTCCCATCTGTCTGTCTCCTTTCTTCCCCTTGTCTCTTTTGAGAGTATGCCAAACTTCTGAGACTTCATGATCAATGCCTTGAAAGCTCTTTCACCCATTTCTCCAAGAATTTTCTTGCCAAGCACATGACACTTTTCGATGTCTCACTCATCTTTTTGTGACCACCCCTGCTGCTCCTATTGCACACCCTTTCCTTCTGAACCTTCTGTTACATTTCGCTTAATGGATCTTACTGAAAATCCACATGGGCATGGCCCTATACTCTGCAACGTACAAGGAGAAAATCATTGCATTGGAGGAATTAATCACTTTGTAGCCTTCTACTGATATTCCCATTCTTGTACTAATCATTTTTGTCATAAATACTTACCTTCATATATATGGATATGTGTACACACACACACACACACACACACACACATATATGTATATGTGGTGTTGGGTCTTTTAATAGTAATTCTGTGTTCCTCTAGCTTAAATGCAATAATTTTATTTTGCTATATGGATATAGAACAGGAATTCTTGACCTTTTTATGTTACAGAGGCCTTTAGAAATCTAGTGAAACTTATGGACCCCTTCTTAGAATGTATTTAAACGAACAAAATTCATATAATTAAAAAAGAAATAAAAAATGTTGAAATAAAGTCAGTCACCAAAATATTTTTTTAAAGAGAGTATTTTTCATGTTAAAAACCTATGATGTGAGGGCAGCTAGGTAGAACAGTAGATAGAGTAATATGCTTGGAGTTGAGTGGTTCTGAGTTCAAATTTGATCTGCCAACACTTCCTAGCTGTATAAGAAGAATCCCTAAATAGGAGATTTGGGGTAAATCACTTTCCCTCTCTAGATTTTGGCATCCTCAATTTTTTGTTTATTTTTTTAAAATAGGGGATTAGAATAGAAAAACCTCTAGATAGCTTTCTATCTAAATATGTATGTATGATTCAATCACTCATAATGTGTGAATCTGTCATGGTGATTAAGAGGAAATAAGGAGGCCAAAATACTGAATTCAAATCTTTCTCCTTCCCCATCCCTTCCTTAATAAAGTGTGTTCCTTTCCTCCTTCTGTTTCATTTGGCTCTTCCATAAAATGAAGATTTTTTTTTGAACTCTTTTCCCAGTGAGATTTCAACAAGTACAAAGGCCCAATTGTAATTATATGAGATGACTCATTGCCAATTGAACTTCCTAATAGGGAACTTTATTCTAAATTCTTACCTGCTTTTATTTCCTCATCTGAATATGGAAGTCATTCTACTTTTGATTCCTTCCAAAGCTCCTCATCAATTTCTACTGCTCTTTCGCTGTCCTCTTACTTAAAATCTGTTGTTTTCTCTTAAATCCAAAATAAAGACATTTTTCCTCACTTTTATTTTTTTCTCTTCTTAATTCCTTTCAACTGTATATTTTCCTGTTTCTAATATATCTGACCCAAAGTTCCTGAATCTTTACACTGTCTCTCGCCTTGTGCTTAGCTTTTAGTCAATGTTTCATCTGTTTGCTTTTACCTCAGTAAATTCTTAGTTGTTCCAGCTTTAGTTTTCTCCTCATTTTTTTCCAATCTGTTTTGCATTTTGTCAGAAATAAATTTGTCATACGTTGTTGTCCTTTTCCATAGCAGTAATTTACTAACTAAAAGAGACTTATTCAGAGTCAGATTGGCCAGTAATGTATAAAGCAAAAAGCCTTTATTATTGACTATTTTTATACACATAATGGAGGGCCCCAAGGTATAAATATAAGATACTAGGAATGAAAAGAGTATGAGCAGATGCAATCAATGGTTCAACAGGAGTGGTTCCTGAAATCTTGAACCCAATGCATCAAGAAGCATTTATTAATTGTCTACTACATGATGAACACTATACACATATGCAAATAAAATAGTCTCTGCCTTCATAGTGAATCAAGGGAAGCTATATCCCCGCATAGAGGTAAATATAAATATGCATTAAATTTTTTAAAAAGTAATGTAGAGGGATTTGTAACAAGAGAGGGGATAAGGAAAGACTTTATATAGATGATTCTTGTGCTGAGTTTTGAAAGAAGCTAGTATTCTAAGATGAGGAAGAAAAGTCTTCTGGACTAGTGAGAAACTTTCCATAGCAACAATTGTTACATATGAGGAATCTTGAGGAGGCTAGTTTGGTGAAAAGCCCAAGTACAGCAGATTATCTTGTAAATATAAGTAGGACTCAGATTGCCACCATATATAGAGATCCTCAGGGAAGAATAGTGATTGGGATGGAGAGGAAAAGTATGTTACAGACAAGTGCTATCAAACTCAAATAAAAAAGGATGCTAACTCAAACATAAGGATTCTTGCTGACACTGTTTTGACGATATTAAAATGTAATTTTTTCTTGTTTTTAAAATTACTTTCTTAAATTTTTTATTTTAAAAGTTTTTAAGTTTTAAATATCTGTTAAACATTTCTCAAATACAGTTTAATTGGATTCAAGCCATGCTTAGGAGACTTGCAGGCTACATACCTGTACTGTTATGAAAAAGGACATGCTGAAACAGGTTATAGAGATAAGTGTAGATGGAGAGTATTTCAAAAGAAGAAAGTTTCCTGAATGATCACAGCATCAGAAGGAGGATAAGGAAGTAGCTGAGATAGAGAAGGAGGGGCAGAGAAAGAAATTTTTTTTTTCCTCTTTCTCCTGCTTCAATATTCCAGGATGCATGAGAGAATATGTAGCCAATGTTACAAAGGATGGCCAGGAATATGTGGTCTCTCTGTTTAAGACTAAAGGTGGAAGGAGAAAGAAAGAAAGAAAATGCATGAAATGAAAGGAAATTTGTAAATTATAAAATATGCTTTCCATAGGACTTAACTGGAAGAAAGAGTCAGAGTTGATTTTGGTCTCAGGAGAGCAAGGATGGGGATGATAAAATGAGGAGTGGTACCTTGGGTGGAGAAAGATTGAGTGGGTTTCTCTTAGAAAGTCCTTTAGTCTATATCACAGATGTCAAATACATATAGTCCACAGCTCTCCTGAGCATGGCCTGAACCAGATTAAAATATATTTGAGAAATATTTAGCGAAACTAATTTAAAAAACATAAATAATTTACATTTTAAATTCAAGTCAAAATAGTGTTAGCAGGAATCCTTAGGTTTGGATTAGTGGACTTCTTTGTGATTTGAGTTTGATATCACCAGGACTAATGGTAGTTTACAAAAAGACACACTCACAGACATAAATGTATCAATATACATATAAATATGTACATTTATATCTATGCATGTATATGTATACTGGTACATGTATGAATAGGTGTCGTTATAGACTCTTTTCTCAGAGCTCTCATTCATAAGAAACTGATGAATGTCAAAGGATGATTAGTTATCTTGAAAGGATTAAGGAAGAAGGGAGATTGTACATTGTATTGGGAGAATTGCCTACAGGTAAAGTCTTTACAAAAAGAAGTACAGTATCTAATTTGATCCTAGACTGGGACCTTGAGGTGAAGGCTTAGTATTGGAAACTCTGTTTTCACTTCATTAGGCTTCAAAGAGAGTTAGGGAGAGAGAAGTTGTAGGCAATAGTCCTATGGAGATACGGCATTTGGACTTGACAATCTTTTCACCAACTCTCTATATCTTCTCTTAATTGACATATGTAACATTAGCTAAATTGACTACAAAGATATAAAAGAACTGAATTCATTGACATAAAATAAACCTTTTAACTTTGTTACATCTTTGAAAAAGCTTTAAAATATGCAATATTTTCTATTTTTCTGTAGTTATTTGTTTTACATGATTTGGCACTTAGTTCACAAGACTTTGACTTATCATAAAATCATTTATCACACTGATTGTGAAACACACCTTTGACAAACAGCCTATTTTCCCCAGCTAGTCCTTATTATAGTTAGAGGTTTTTTTCAGAGAAGTTCATGTTAGGTATGTTCCTGGGTCATTTAGGTATTCTCATATACATCTTATAGATACATTTCTAAAAATTTTGAATGTATATGGTATGATGTAAGTAAAATAACTTAACTTTGGAAGACTGATTATGAAAGAAAGAGAATAAGTAGTGTAGTTTGGAATAGGAAGAAGAGGAATATTAAGAGACTGGAATTATATTGAGGCAAATAATACAACTGAAGGAACCTAGTGCTTTTATATAAATATCAGTATATTTTGCCAAATGTAATTATTTCTACACTGGGGATATAATTTCCAGGACCACTAGAAGAAGAAAAAGTCTCTCACACACAAGTTCAATGCATGAATGCATGCATATGTATATACATGTGTATATGTGGGTACACACATATACACACACATGTGGGTTTGATATATTCTAAAAAACTTGCACAGATTTTTACAGGATCATCTAGATTTCTCACAAGGTTTTGGTACAACCCTGAATGAAAAACTGAGGTACGGCAGTGAAAATAATCTTCCAATTGGTTTATTTTTCAGTCTTCAATTTTTATATTGTTTTGCCCATGACAAGATTTTTTTTTCCTTCATAGCAGTGGTTAGCAGCTGCATTTTACTGGTATTCTCTTAATTCTTCTAACTTAAAGAAATTTTTGTCATATAGCATAAAACTTGTAAAAATCATCTCTAGTCTTTAGGTCTTTTTGAAGTTTTTCTTGTCCTACAGGATATTGACTAGTTGTTTTGCTGGAGTAGTTAATAGAAATTTGGCATTGTGTTCATCATTTTTTACTTTACTTTATTCTTTATGTGCATTTTGGCATGACAGATATTATTTCCCTTGAATTATCCTTGAAATACTTGACTTCCTCATAAGATCCAGAGATAAAATCTCTTTGGATTATGCTTTCTAAGAATTACAATTTTTTCATGCTCCTTAAGGAGCACAACAAAAGAGAGTGTGTATGGCATGAAATCTAACACTCTTCTGAGCGAGAATTAGCTAGAAGTGAATGAAGAAGATTTCTACAATTTCATCTGCTGGAGGTCAAATATTTTGAGTTAGCCTAGTTTCAGTAGAAACATATTTGCAGAGCCATTCCTGTCAAAAAGTGAAGCAATACCAAAATTATTTGTTGTCCCAATTACTTAACATACTATTGTAAGATATTTGAAGTCTGATTCCTTCTACACCAGAACAGTTCACCTGGTGAGGCAGTCAAGTGATGGTCAGGGTACTTACAGGGGAGGGGAAGGTCCTTGGTAAGGTGAAACCAATTAGTTTCTATCTCTGATGTCATAAGACATTTTTTATTGGATGATGTGTCTGAGGGAAAAGGGAAATTAGCCTTAAGAAGGAAGAAGCAATGGGTCCAGAAGAGAGGCAGCCTATTATAAGGACATGGAATGCCCTCAAAAATAAAGCACTCAGCTATAGCACAGTGTATAGACTGCCAGACCTAGAATTGGGGGCGGGGGAGGGGTCCTGGGTTCAAATTTGACCTCAGACAATTCCTAGCTGTATGACTCTGGGCAAGTCATTCAACTTCAATTTCCTAGCTCTTGTTGTTCTTCTATCTTAGAATTGACACTAAAACAGAAGTAAGAGTTTTGTTTTTTTTAATCATTTTTAATTTGGCAGCTAGGTAGCTCATTGGATAGCCAGGTCTGGAATCAAGAAATACCTAAATTTTAATTTGGCCTCAGACACTTACTAGCAGTGTCAAGGCAATTTACACTGTTTGCCTCAGTTTCCTAACCTGTGAAATGAGATGGAGAAGGAAACCACTCTTTGCCAAGAAAACACCAAATGGTGTCATGAAGAGTCAGACTCAATTAAAATTAATAACTATTATTATAATTATCAACAACAATATCTACCATAGCATTGTCATTGTCAACATTATTTTTATTGTTGTCCCTGTTATCAGATTATGGTTTCTAATTTTATGCAAATATATCAGATATACCCAACCTAGAATAAAATGCCAATATTGATATTTAGTGATTCTTTTTGAAAAATTAAGCCAAAATTACAAATGTCATGTAATTTATCAGTAAGACCACTTAAAAGATAAAGAATTGAATAATTCTTCCAAAGGCATTGCATTAGATATAGAGTTAGTTCTAGATTCAGTTCCATCCAACAGGCATTCATGAAATGCCTATTATGTGCCACACTCTGTGCTAGGCATTGGGGATTGAAAGACAAAAAAAAGAATATTCTTTACTTTAGAATTTAAATATTCTTTGTGTTAACATATCTAGATGTACTAATTACCTCATGAATCAATTAGATTATTGAGTAGGTATTAAATCCCTACTCTTTGCCACATTGTTCTATATATTGGGAAATAAGCACCAAGAATAAAACAATGCCCACCCCCAAGGAGTTTACAGCATAATTATCATCCAAATATCACTGATGGTTACATTTACTTTAGTTCTGTCCATCCTAGCATGAAAAATGATAAATATATAACAAATATATGTATATGTATATATTTGCATATATATACATACATGAGGAGAAACAAAAAGGGATATAAATGATTATGTGTGAGTTTATTATACAGAAAGAGATTCACAAATTTTCAGAGTTGAATGAGTCCTCTAATCTCAGACTATATCTAGACCACAAATCCACTCTATAACAACCCAAACAAGTAGACTTCCATCTTCATGATCTCTGGAGGTAGGGGATTCATTTTTTCCTGAAGCAGTCAATTCTACTGTGTGACAATTGAGTTAGGATTTTTATTTCTTACATCAAGGTGAAATCTGCTTCCCTATATTTTCTGCACATTCACCCTATTTATTTTATCCTTTGGCAAACAAGTTTAATCCCAAATTCTATAATTTTTTCCACAGGCATGAATTCCTCTTTAACTGATCCTTTTTACCCATCCCCAACCCCCAGTAAAAAAAAAAAGTTTGCTTTAATATCACAAAGAGAGATTCCCAGACAAAGGTATCCCAAATGGACAGTTGATGTACATTAATCCTCTCCTTATCCAGTCTGACCAAGGAATAGAGTAACCTGATTAAATAATGTTTGGGTTAATAGAGAGTTACTCTATATTTCAAACATGAGGTACTGGTTTTCAATTAGAATATAATAAAATACACTTGAAAGTAAAATTATGCTGAACACAGCTGAACTTCTGTTTGATGCAGAAGCCATTTCGGTAAGATAGAGTTATCATTATGAACATAATGCTGGATAACTGACAGTTCATTGTATTCATTCATTTCATTACATTCTACAAGTGAATGCCTACCACATCCATAATATTTTGCTAGATTCTGAAGGGAACACCAAAAAAGGAAGAAAAAATAAGAAGATCTGCTCTCTACCCTTCCATTTTACTATCTTAAGGAGATGAAAGAAAACAGAAATGAAACAGTTGAATAGCAATGTGAGGTAGTGTATTTGATAAGTGTGAAAATGAATGGTTCAGACAACATGAATATAAACACAAATTATAGATGTTTAGTAGAAGTACAAGGTCATTTTGTCCTGGAGATATGACAAATTGGGATTTTTAAGTGGTCATTAATGATAGACAGCATTTGGAAATTGGAGGGTCATTCGAGAAGGGAGAAAAGACTTAACATCCATGCAAGCAAGGTATGTTTAAGGTACTGTGAATATTAAAAACTGTAAATTCCAAACTGTAAAGGTTTTGACCAAACTGGAAAAATAATTTTGACTTAAAATCTAAATAAGTGGTCGCCATGGGAAATTCCCAAATATGAAAATACCCAAGTCAGCTGGGATTTATGGAGATTTTTAATTAATATAAATGAAGGAATTAAGTTAAGGAGACAGACAGACAGACAGAGAGAGAGAGAGAGAAAGAAAATAGAAAGCAGTAGAAAAGGGCCTAGGCCAAAATTGCCTAGGCCTGAACCTAAGGGAGAGCGAGTCAGTCTTTATCACTCACCACAAGATCATCTCCAAGCTGGCTTCTTTCCCTCCAAACTGAAAATTCTCTCCAAACTGAATTCAATTGCGAATTCCATTCAAAATGTCCTCCACTTCAACTCTGAACTCCAACACCCGAACTCCAACTACCTAATTACCTTTTACCTCTTCCTTTTAAAGAAATTTTCTCTTGTGTCACCTCCCCTAAATTTTCACATCTACCAATCACAGTAGACACTTTTCCCCAGGACTGCCCATTCTTAGTTCTCATCTTCTTTGGTTCTCACCTTCTCTGGTATTAATTTAACCTTTATAGGTACTTAGCACCTTTTTGTATTAGATCCAAAAATAGATCTAGCTTAAGGTTCTAGCTTTCCTATAAGTATGAGTTAGGGACTTTTCATTGTTCAATCAGGAGTTTGCAACTTTATCTTCCCCTAAGGCACTGTCTGAGTAGGGTGGAGTAATTTTAAAGTTCTCAATACATTCCTGACTAAATACCTCCATTTGTTAAAAATGGGGAATAGCTTAATCAAATCTTCTAAAGTAAAGTCTGAGTAGTTTTAAGATTCCCAGTACCCTGAATGGATTGATCGTGCTAGAGTTAAAACCATAATGAAGGCAGCAATCTGGATTTTTGATACTGTGTCAATATATAATAGGACAAAGATTCCCCCTTCCTCTGGTCATGTGAAATTATCTTCCTTGAGCCTGACATCAAGAGGTATTTATCAATATGTCCTCTCCTTCCCAAGAAGTTGGGTAGAAAGTAGTTTGAAGAGAGGTTGACTATACACAGGGAAAATCTTATGGCCACTACCTCTCAATACCTTTTCCCCAATACCTCTTATAACTCTCTCATTAGTATTTAGCATAGCCCTAATCCTGCCCAGTTCATATCCTCCTCTGCCCTCCTTTTCCTCTATGGTTTCTGAAAGTCTCTACTACCATTTACAACTGTCCTTCATTCAAGATGACTTCTCCTATTCCTTCCACATTCTGATGTTCACTGTAACCTAGCTTTGTCTTGAAAATAGCACAGCTCCTCCTAACTTCACCAAAAGTGGTACTTCCTTTTCCCATACCTCTTGACTCAGAACCAGGAGAAGAAGTTGACATATTTCTAGATCCTCATTGCCAATGGCAAATGTTTCTGTACCATGCAAATTCAGCAACCAATTCACTTTTTATTGAATTAAAAATTTTATTGAATTAATTAATTTAAAATATTTTTCCATGGTTACATGATTCATGTTCTTTCTTTTCCCCCTCCCACCCATTCCCATAGCCAACGTGCAGTTCCACTGGGTTTTACATGTGTCATCGATCAAGACCTATTTCTATATTATTGATATTATTTTTATTGAATTGAAAATTTTTATTTAATTAACTTAGAATATTTTTCCATGGTTATATAATTCATGTTCTTCAAATTCACTTTCTTTAAAGTTTATTACATCCTGTCCTGATCTTAGTTGCTGCCATCCTAGACCCCTAGGTTACTTTCCTACCTCCCCAATAGATTTAGTACCTGACTAAGATTGTGTCTAGACACCCAAACCTGTTCCTTTTGAAATTCTTGACCTCCCAGTTCCACAGCCTTCAAACACAGGAAGGACCAGGCTTTAGATGCTTCCTCCTGTTACTTGACATTGCCCCAGCAATTTAACTCTCTAATTTTGATGCTAGGCAGAGCAGAAGGTTCTTATTGAAGTGAAGAGGGAGTTTAATTTTGAGAAGATTCCACAGCCAGAGCATATTCTTCCATCTTTTTATCATCTTCTCTCACCTGAACCTCTGGGACACAGAGAAAATCACTGATGAGTAAAGATTAGGTAAGAGGTTACTCTCGCTTTTTCAACACATTGAATATATTTTAAAATTTTGAGTAGGAATAGCCTATGTGCTGAAAGGCAAAGGAGGCAAGGTTGCCTCACACCTCAGTACCTCTCTATGCCCATGTATGGCCTCCCATTTGGGAAGAAACACCTGCAGAATGTCTTTCTCTAATTGTATAATGTCATATTGTTTTTGCCTTGGTGAGGAGAGAGGAGGGAGTGGAGAAAAAGAAAGGAAATCCCTTCCCCATATTTTCAACTTATATCCTGGAGATGTGGAAAAGCAATGAGATTCCATTATCCTTGTCACATTGACTTAGCCCCATAATGATGGTATTAACACTCATAAGATCATCCAAGTCAGACCCATAAATTATGTCTTGTCATTTGTTACAAAGGAAATGCAAACAGAATTCAAATGTAAACAGGCGGTGTCAAGTCCAGTCCTACTGCTTTGAACATCCTTTAAGTTTAATTTCTTCTCTCACGTCGACTGGGGTATTTAACCTGCTTTGGGAATGTGCCAGTCACGCTTATTACTGTAGCTCCGCTCACCAAGGAGGCTCCAGTTAGAGCCCCAGAAGGGATTGCACTGTGCGCCCCATTTTTCAAGGGCTTTCTAACTCAGTCATAAAAATTGGATCTGGGTAGAAGCTTGTCCCAATTGTGGAGCACTTTCTAGCTTGTTTGTTATAACCAGATGTATTTAAATTTTGTTCAGCTGCTTTTTGAAGGTGGAAAGAAAATGACATTTTCTGCTTTTCAGATGAGTTTTGGCAATGCTAGAAGTCTAAAGGGAGTCAAATTTTAAAATTAAACATGAACTTTTGGATTCTATTAGCCACACACATTTGATCTAGGGCCACTGCCTGTGGGCATTTCTATTAACAAGCAAACAGAAAATAAAACCCAGTGGAAATCATCTGGTTTAAAAAGGAATTGTTAATTCAGTCCCATCCTAGGCTCTTATGCTAATAGTCAGCTGATTATAGAATGCTTTGACCTAGGTGGGAGAAGGGCATTGGCTCCATGAACAGCAAATTGGGAGTTTGGGCCCAAATACAATTTCTGTCAGAGCCTGAGAGGAAAAGGCAACTTGGAAGAATGGCTTTATCACGTCCAAAAGAAAAGCAAATTAACAAATGGTTATTTAGTGCATGCTATATATTAAGTGGCACTGAGTTATAGACTATTATACAAAGGCAGGAGAGAATGAAGGGTAAGATAAAATTCCTTTCCTTCAGGAACTCTCAGCCTACTGGAAGATCAAGGGAAAAGAGATGAAAAATTAAACATTGAACATAATTATTGCATATGAGATGTTCCAAAGTAGTAAAATGGGTGGTCCAGATGGTGAGTAGTACAAAATCAATGGCAAGAAATATAAATATAAGAAACCTAGAAAATCTTTTGGGAGAGTAGGGGAGATGGGATTGGCATTACATCACTGAGATGATTGGCAGCAACTGTCGTAATGGTGAAGAGGGCAATTAGAATAAATATTAGAATAAAGCTCTAGAACTGGAAAATAACATGATGGATTTAAATGATGGAGGACTGTGCTGTTTGGCTAAAACAGAGGGTTCATGTAGGAAAGCAGTGAGAGACAAAGCTGAGGTATTTCAATGCCAGACTGTAAAGAGTCCCTTTCCATAATGGAGACTCACTGAAGGATTATCAACAGAGGCATGAGGAAAGCAATATTTGAAGAGAAAGTAATATTATGTTGTGATTTTGTAATATCACACTTTAATACAATAATATTAGATAGAGGTAGGGAGAAACCAGCACAGGGATTTTTAACCTTGAAGATCTCAAGGGGTCCATGAACTTGGATGGGAAAATACTTAACATTTCATTTTACTAACTTCTAATTGAAATTTAGTGTATCCTTCAATTAAGAATGTAGAGAATGTTATGGGTGTGGAAGGATACCCTTTTGGGGTTCGGGAAGGATACCTTTTGCAAACATGCAATGACTCCGAAACTTAGCTTAAAAACAAAAAGAGATTTATTAATTTAGAGAGTAATGTTGAGAGTGGCCAGGAGGATAGCAAGGTAGAACAGCAAGGTTGGGGGGGCAGTTCCTTGGGGGGACAGCATGAAAGGAAAGGCTGTTTCTCCATGGGGACAACATGGATGGAGAGGCTGTCCCCCAGAGGACATCAGTTCTGGGGATTATATACTCTTTAGATGCTATGTCCTGGTGTGGATGTGACCAGAATGTTAGTCCCTCAGGCATTTGGTGGGGTGAGGTGGTCATCTGACTGGGGTCTGCCTGGAGGCATAAAGATTCATTCCTTTGTCTACCTTAAATCTAGAGGACAAAAGAGGGTATTTCTAGGTTAAGAGTCACAAGGATGCAAAGGCAATGGAATTTCCCTGATAATAGTTGGCCTGGGTTTCTGGGGGTACAGTGCCCATGTCAGAGAACAAACATTCTGAGAAGAGGTAAAAGATTTCACTAGATTGCCAATAAAGACTATGACGAACACACACACACACAAACACAAAACAAGTTTTAGAACCTTTGTAATAGAGAAAAGGAAAATAATTAGAAACCTCATACAATAATGTGAACACAGACCTTCATGAAACTCCCTAACTAGATATAACATTGAAAGTTAAATTTTCCAGCTTTCTAATTGTGCTTCTTGCATAAATCACAAATTAACTCTCTTCTTTTTATACAAATAACTTCTATTTTATAACATCTCAAGTCAGAAATTGCCTTACAGCCCTAGACTTGTATTGAAACATTAATCTTCTGTTTCTGTGAGTCTGAGACTCAAAGTTTATGCCAAAGACAAATCATCAATTTCTAAGGGTATGATATGTTAGAAATTCTTCCTGATTTGAAAATGGGGACCTGGATTCAAATTCTGACTCTGCCACTTACTACTTGAGACAAATCACTTAATTTACTCTGGGTCTCAGTATCTTCATTTGTAAATGGGAGTCTGATAAAGTTTTCTTTTGTATCCTACATTTCCAAGTCTATGATTCTATTCTGGAGAATTCAAGGGATAATGTATCTAATATGAACAGGATTATAGTGCAGGGGAAAAGAGAGGATGGTGTATCCTTTGACCTCCAAAAAGGAATCTTGGTACTAAAATATTCTCACCTTCAGTACCAAATGATAGTTTCAGAAAGATCTGAATAATATTTAGACCAGAAATATTTCAAATTTGAATTTAAGGCCAGAGATTCCAGTGATTCTTTCCTGGATCAGTGATATTGGCCTTACTCTGATCTTCATTTTATATTGAGGGCTCTCAAACAATATACTGGTTTTAGAGTGTCAACTAGAAAAAACACAGAACTATTAAATAGTCAAAATCACTCTTTAATCAAGGGAAAAGGGGTTAGCGCTGCTACTACGACAACAGAGCTGATTTCCAAGACTGCACGGGAGTCAAGACGCTCTGGTCACCAGCCCCTGGGAGTGCCACCGACTCAGGATGGACTCCAAGGAACAAAAGAACTTTGGGGAAGGTATATACCACTCTAGGTGACCTGGGGGCTTTAGGATTAGAGGGACAGTTGATTGACTTTACAATGGTGAGAAAGGAAAATGAAGAGTTCCAGACAGGAATAATAGTGAGGGGCTGGGGCCCCACAATGGACACAAAAGGGAAAGACTCAGCCTAGGGCTGGGTCACCTTGGTCTTGGACTTTAGCCTAGGGGGAGAAACCATTGGGACAAAAGGGATGTTCAATATTGGATGGGATTAGCTGTTCCCACCCAAACTACCAGGAAGTTCACTGTCTGGTGAAGAGGGACCTTCCCTCAGGGGGAAACTCTCCTGTGACAAGGTCAAAACCTGGGGTTTCTATACTCCAACTAAATAAACTGGGGATCTCTAGATTTCCATGTTGACAAGAGCTAAAGATTGAAATCAATTTGGGCAGAGTAGATAGAGTTATTTCTAAATCTTAAGAAAGAAGTATAGTAAGAACCAAACTATATGGTTTAGCCCTCTCCCCTAGTAATAAATTCCAAATAGAAAAAGAATAGTAATATGGTGATATTTCAGAATCAGGTAAATAACCAATTTGTAATATCCATCCAGCCTAGTCTTGGTTTAGGGAAAGTCCCAGGTTGATCATTAAGAGATTTACATTCAGAGATTAGAGATTTAGTTAATCTGTTCCCCTCTTTAAATGCCAATGAAGAAAGAAATGGAAAGTTTTCAGGCATAGTGGAATGAACTTGGAGTCAGGAAAATCTAGGTTCCATTCTTATTCCTGACAAATAATAGATAGGTACCTTCTAGCAACAAACAATCTAGTAATATATTGGGGGAGAGAGTTTCCTGAATGGGAATTTCCCACAGGGAAGTGATTTCAGGTCTGGAACAAAATTAAAGAGAAAGACAGATGGACACAGAGAGAGAGAGAGAGAGAGAGAGAGAGAGAGAGAGGGAGAGGGAGAGGGAGAGAGAAAGAAAAAACAAGCATGGTCAAATGAATGTCTTTCATGCCATTACCATGCTTATGTCTGATGTATAGCATTTGATTTTTTTTTCACTAATTATTTTCATCCTGTTTAAAATCATAGGGGCAGGAAAATAAAAGAGGACAAGCAGTTCAAAATTAGATAGTGTTCCTTTTCAGAAACTCTTTGACAGGTTAAGTAAATAGTTTGATCATGTCATGTAAAAAGAGAATTGAGGTATTAGGAAGGGACTCTCAAATTACTTTTTGGTGGGCATTGTCTACATCAGCAGTGCATAACCTCTATAGTTTCAGGTCCTTCTTTATAGTCTCAAAAAATTTATTTTATATAGATATATATTTGTATTTATTTGGTTATATTCTCAAAAGATTATTTGAGGACTCCAAAGAGTTTTTGTTTACATAGATTATGCTATACATATTATAAAGTAAAACTGAAAAATCTAAATTTATTCATTTAAAATAACAATAACACCATTAGATGTTATCATAAATAATGTTTTATGAATATAATTATGTTTTCCAAAATGAAAAAATGATGAGTGGCATTGTTTTACTTACTTTAAAAAATCTCTTTAATGAAAGGTTTACTAGAAGGCAGCTGAATTTCTCACATCTGCATCTGCATTCTATCTCTTCTTCTGATGTTGTTTTGGTTGAAGAATATGAAGAAAATCCTGCCTCACAGAGATATGTAGTTAGAAAATGGAGAAGTATTTTAATAGGCAAAAGACATCTTAGTATTATTATAAAAATAGTTTTGACCTCTCAGGAATCCAGGGACCACACTTTGAGAATTGTCTGGTCTGTATTTTTACCCCGCGTGAATGTATTTTTTCTAGTAGTAAAATTATAATAATCATATTCTGAGAGATCACCCCTGGGGGCACCTGAATGGTAAGTCATTAACCAGAATTTGTGGAAGTGGTGAGAGGGGGTTGACTGTGCTTGCTCATTTATGAGGTAAAGGCCTTGTCAGTCATCTCTGCTCTGCCAATGAGGTGGCAGGTAGAGACATCCCTGAGCCAGGAAACAGAGATTTAGTGGGAGGTCCAAGAAAGAGCAAGAACTTTTAAGCAGAAGCAAAACTTTAAATAGGAAGGCAAACCAAGAGAGAGGGGCCAAGGATGGTGGCATTTTCCACTGAGGGCACATGGAGGCATATGGAAATAGGACTCTGTGCTAGGCAAAGAAGTTGAGCTTAAATGTGTGGAACCAGCCTTAACAGCTAGCTGTTTAATATATTTCTGGCAAAAAAAAAAAGACTGAATAAGGAATGAGAAGGGTCAGAGGCACCCATACCTCCAGGAAAGGCAAAGGAGGCAATTCTAAGATCATGTTAGGAATCTCTATAGCTGCTGAGAGAAGAGTCCCTCCAATTCAGGAAGGACAAGAGCAAATATGGGGTTTTCATGCATCTGGAGCCAGAGAAATCTTTAGGAAAGGTGAAGAATGCTGAAGTATAGCCTGAGTACCAGCTAAGAAATCTTTCCAAAACCAGATAGGGAAGTGCTTTCATCAACTAGGGACCCCGCAGCTGGAGATAAGACCAGGACTAGATTCTAAAAGGAGCTAATAATTAGAGGAGCCATGACAAACTGAGTTTATCTCTAGCTATGAGCCTTCCCTTAGGATTCTATCAGGCCTTAAAATTGATCAGGATTGAGGTAGGGCTGTCTCCTGAGACAGAAACTAAAAGATGAAAAGGAGAGGAGTGAAACATCCTAGCTGCATTTATATTTCATTTTATTGGAGATAAGAGTTAGCTGTTTGGGCTTAGTACAGCCTTGTAACTCTAATTTTGTTTACTGTTTTAAGTTCCTGACAAGAAAAGACAGTATGATGGAGAAAGAGAATTGGAGGACGTAGGTTCAAGTAGAACTCGTATGGACATTTGCAAGCTATCTATCCTTGAGTGAAAAACCTTCACATTCAAAGCCTCAGTTTCTTTATCTGTGAAATGCAAACTGTGAGTGGAAAATCCATCCTTGCTCAGAAATCTTTCCTTTTTAACAAAGAAAAAAAATGTTGAGTAAAATCATTGTAGGGGCGAAAGGAACTGACAATGCAAATCACATTTTGTGATTTGTACTCTGTTTCCCCAGTGAAAAAAGGAAGTAGAATTTTATCTTACATGTTCTCTGGATTCCAGACTAGTCATTTCAATTAGTCAGTTTTACTACCATTTAAGATTGTTTTAATTTACTTTATTTTGGTCAGAATACATAGTGTTGTAATACTTCTTAGTTGGCTAGAACTTGTACCATTTTATACAAAATTTTCATGTACCCCTGAATTCTTCATATTCTTCATTTCTCATGATGTGAATAATATTCTCTTACTTTTGCACAGCACAGTTTATTTAACTCTTCCTCAATCTGGACTCACCTACATTGTTTTCAGTTGTTCTGTTATCACAAAAAAGGAACTCTCCAGCTCTTCAGCAAATGGGTACCATTAGTTTAAAAGTCGAATAGGATCTATCAATAAACATGTATTATGTCCCTGCTGCATCCCAAGAATTGCATTCTGTCAATTAAAGGCAAAAAAAAAAATTAATGAGGGCCTGTCCTCAGGTAGCTTATTTTGTGTTCTGAGGATAGACTGTGGATCATTCCCTACTAGAGTTTCCTGTAATGCCTGACCATATGAACTCTGGAAAAGCCATAGCCCTTATCATATAAGATGTCATGCCAGCATCTGTCCAAAAACTGAGTTTTTTTGTGTCCACACCCAAAGTTGAGTGAGTCAGCATAGATACAGGGTAAGAAAGGGGAGAAAACAGCTATAGTTATAAATGCAGCTTAGAGTGGAGGTTTCAGTCCATCCCTAAAGCTAGCGTCTCTTTAAGGTGGACACTTTATTATTAACTGAAACATATCATGCCTTATAACTGACATACTTACCAAGACACATGAGCAAAGGAGCTCTTCATTGGAATTCTTGGAGTACTGCTCCCCAATTGCCCATTTGCATAAATGAGTTTTCTTTAGAATCTTTCCATTTGTGTCTGGAGTCAAGGAAGGACATTCATCCAGTCTGTCTGGTCCTGATAGAATGGGGATCCTCCAAGCCAGGTTCATTTAGTCAGGGTCTAAGTTGTAAAACAGATGAAGAACTAGCCTCAGAGTCAGAATGGGGATCCTCCAAGCCAGGTTCATTTAGTCAGGGCCTAAGAGGTTAAACAGATGAAGAACTAGCCTCAGAGCCAGGAAGACTGAGTTCAAATCCTGCCTCTAAGACATAGTGACTGAGTCTGACTCTGGACAAGTCACTTAATATCCCATTGCTCTAGTACTATAATACTAGAAGTTGTTTAAACAAATTTCCTTTTTTAAGAGTTTTCTTTGCCAATGCAATCAGAACTCTATTCTTTATTCCTATCTGTGAGTAATAGAAGAGACTTAGGGAGCTAGTCTAAGCTGCTCAGCTCATAAGGTTAAGAAATCTCTAATGTTACCTGTTTATAGGTTTCTTGTTATCTTTTTACTGAGATTATTTAACGTTAGAATCTCTGTATGACAAATCCAAGTGGAAAAAATATTTCTTACAGCCTCATTGTCTTCCAGAAAGATACACTAAAATATATTGTAGTGGCTAAAATGGAAATACAGTTTGGTATTGGGTCCTAGTAGCTTGAGAAGGCAAAGTCTTGTTACTATGATGAATACTTTATTTGGTTCATGGGAAAATTAAATCCTCCTTGCCCTTGGGCTGATCAGATTAGGCCCATGAGATGTTGTGTATCTTCTTCAGCCAAAATACCAGCAATGTTATTGGTCATTAAATTATCCACCCCCTAATCCAGGCCTGTTATTTGATTTAATGATGTCCTGCAGTAGTGAATTCCACAGGCCTGTTATCACTGTATTTAAGGTTATTGCCTTTAATTCGTTCCAAATTTGCTAGCCCCTCTGCATTGCCCCAAGTGTCCTATATCCTAGCCTACCAGAGTGCAAGAGAATGGAAAATACATGAATTTTCTTTCTTTTTGTGTTGTCAGATCTCTCATGTTACTTTGCTGGAGCGCTAATGACTCCATATTTCATTACCTCCAGTGCTCTCTCATACTGTCCCCAACTCCCTTATTTTCATCTAGGAGATCTATCTTTTGCAGGATGCTTTAAAGGTTCAGCGGTGGCCCTACTGCAGGTTAAATAGTTCATGACAATGACAAATATCTGTAATGATGGGTGACCTTGAGGATGACTGGCATTTTAATTTTGTTCAGATGCTATCTAAAATGTCGAAGGCTACAAATGTGCCCTGGGAATTTTATGAAAACTCTTGCTATGTTTTCAGCTCTTCTCTGTTGCCAGATTCTTAGAAAGATATTCATTGTTCTCTCCTAAGCACGGACTGCCATTTATGAGTAAGAAAATATTCACCCTAAGAGGTAGGGGGAATCGGTCAGACCCTGAGAAGAATTTCCTGAATAAAGGTTGTGGGATACATTCATTTTAATATTAATAAGGAAAATAATAGGACACTTTTTAAAAATAATAGGCAAGATTTCTCATGGATGATTTGGATGCAGCATAGTCCAAAATGGAAGAGAAATGGAAATGGCTATCCCATGCTAATCTTTGGATGAGGGAAAAGGATGCTAGATTTTGAGGCAGATGACCTGGATGAAATCCTTAATTTGCTAATAAAGGGTGTGGGTATAGAAAGTAGGGACCTTAGGAAAATGACTTTACTTCTCTTAATATCAGTATCTGTAAAATTAGAGGGTTGAATTAGATGACCCCTTGAGTTCAGTCCAGCTCAAAAGGAAGAATCAATGAGCTGGAAGAAAAAATAGGTTCTAGTCCTGGCTCTGAAAACACTGTAACCAACTTTGATACCATAGGCAAGTAAAGGGACCTATTATCATTTTTTTAATCATTCAATATCATCACAATAGAAAAATAATTTGTACTTATTTAACAAGTCAAAACTTATAGTCATCTAGAAAATGGCAGATTTTTACTATGTTATTTTCAGGGTATTTGATACATTTGTGAGTCTCATATAAATATTTATTAATTGTACATATTCCCCTCTATCCACATAGACACTTCTCTATTGGTTGCTGAATTTGTCTGCTGGCTGTGATTGAATTTGCTATAAAACACATTTTCCTTCTTTGGTTACCTCTGCCTCCAGCTAAGTGGGAAGATTACTTCCTGGTTCTGAATTCTATTCGAGAACTGCAAACATGCATGGAAGGGACTAGATAAGTGGATAGAACATTTATGAAATTCTTACTCTAAGGCAGGCTCTTTGCTGAGTGTTGAGGATAAAAAAAAAATAGCAAGCCAGAAAGTCCCTATACCTTAATGAATGAATATATACATATTCTAATGGGGGAAGAAGGCACATACAAGGAAATTGGGAAAGGGGAGGGAGGGGTGGTGGCCAGAAGGTGATGTAGAGCTGGGTCTGGCAAGAAAATGGGAAAGCACTCCTATTAGAGCTTGGGCTTTCATGCAGGGGGCCCAAGGTTCTGTTTTAGGGTAGAGAGAAGAACAGAGATGAGGACAGCCAGGGTAGTGGAGAGATGGCCAGGAAGTGGGATGGATGCCTAGTTCCTGTCACCATAAGTTGAAAGGTCACCTTTCAACAGGGTTCTGTTCTCCATGGATGTCTATCCTGAAGGGATACAACTGGAAAATCATAATTTTCAACCTTTTGTGCACATTAAATAACTGGCCTTGCCCATGTAAAGTGATCACAAATTTATTAGATCTGATCCTAATTCAGACAACACAAAGCGATGATAGTCTGACTTTATAGATTTTGATCAAGTATTTAAAATGCAGTGAGATATACAGGGTATTGTTGAATAAGTGTCCCAATATATCATCTTTGTCGATGTGTGTGTCCAAACTTATGTATATATTGTTTATCAATAGAAATAAAATTTGCACTACAAATCTGTTGGTTTGTTGGTGTCAATACTTTTTAGTCCCTAGGAACCCTGAAGAAAAAATGAGTTAAACTGAGGAGGAGGGAACAAATCAATTAAGTATAAACCTGTTTGCTATTTACATTTACATTTCAGAAAGCGACAAGTGACTTCTATAGGGAAACTTGCTTTTTCCTCCCCAGTCCTATCCCTAGAGATAACCAATTCTCAGGAAAGGGATTATAATTGGGATGATACTCAGCAATATTGGTTCTGTGGGATGAATTTCTTGTTATCAAGAATAAAATCTACATTTATAGCACCACCTGTTGTGGAAAATGTGCTGCAGGCAAGGGTGTATGCCAGCTGGTGGGCTGCCACTGTACTGGGGACTAAGGGGAATTATAAAAGAAGAAAAGACATGGCCTCTGTCTCGAAGGAGCTTAACTCTAAAGTCGAAGAAAAACCAGATGAATATATAATGTATTTGTAGAGGAAGAGACATATCAGTGGAAGTTCAACTTCACATTGCAGGTAATAAATGTAGGGATCTCGTTAGTGCACAAAGTGGTGCAAACATGAGATATAAATGGATTCCAAAAGGGTTACAAGATGACAAATGTATGCACAGCAGTGATAAATGACTCCCCAGGGAAGCTGGAGCATACCTAAACTTTATAGCTGATGGAGTGGAAGACAAGTAAGTCTTCCAATGGAATTTCTCTTGGGGCATCTTTTGGCAACAGGATACTCGGCCTCATGGTCCATTTGCCTCAGTCGGTGTGGCAAATCTCACATTTCCAAAGGTGATGCCTGGCATGGCTCATTTTAAATAAAATAAATCAGATCTTGATTGGCTAGTCACTTGCCATTCCACAAAGTACCTTTGACATTTTACATGTCAAGAATTTACTTTTAACACAATACTTCATGCAGTGTTCATTCTTTCAGTGCGTATTATGTTCAAGGGATGGGTGCTTTACACATGAACTGGGAGGAATGTAGGTCAGCTAGATAGCATAGTGGATAAGCATCTGGAGTCAGAAAGACTGAGTTCAAATCCAACCTCAGCCTCTTGGGCAAGTCATAAAACCCTCTTTTCTTCATGATATCCTTATCTGTAAAATGAGCTAGAGAAGTAAATGGTAAACCACTCCACTTATCCTTGCCAAGAAAACCCCAAATGGAGTCACAAATAGTGGAACATGACAGATGAATGACTGAAAAACAACACCAGTATGAAAAATATAACAATAAAAATGGCATAGTCCTTTCTCTCAAAGAAGATACAATATACTAGCAGGAAAAAAATTCTATATAAATTGTAGCACAAGATAGTATTTAATAAGAGACATCAAAACAGGATATCAAACTACCAAAACTCAGGAAACCTGTGCTTTTAGGTCATGTGTTCTTGTGCAAACTAGGAAAAGAACCTCACTTCCTTGGACCTCATTTTTCTCATTTGTAAAATACAAAGATGTGACTAGTTCATCTCTAAGACTTTTGTAGAGCCTTCCTTCTCTCAGCACCACTATCCATCCACATGGAAAAGTATGAAGAGTGTGCTAATCACAGAAAGGAGTACAGATTGGCTAAAGCATAAGGTATATGTGAGGAAGTAAGTTGTCTTTCAGTAAGAGGGTCTTGATTAATTCAATTTGCAAAATATCTATCAATAAACAATCTGTACTCTGAAATTTGTGATCATACTCCTACAAACAAGGAGATTTCCAAATATGATAAACATGAAAATATATATTATATGATGATATGTATATATATATATATATACATCCTATATCACATTACCTGCCTTCTTGGTGGGGGGGAAGGAGGGAAGGGAGGAAGAAAACATAAATTGAAAAATATCAGAAAATAAATATTAAAAATTGCATCAACCTATAATCTGGAAAATAAATTTCAGAAAATTTTTAAAGGAACAACAGGAGACCTTGACTAAAAATAATTCTAAAAGATTTAAGGGGAAAGGGAGAATGACTTATAATGAAGAAATAAATTGGATCTTAAAGACAAGAAGTATAGGCAGAAAATAAGGAAAGAGTACATTTTAGGCCAAAGAAATGCTATTATCAAGGTATTGCAACCAGAATAAGTATACTATGAGTCAGAGAATGTAAGGAAATGGGAGGAATGGAATTTGAGTATGTGAGCTAGAAAGAAGTGAGACACAAGTTGGGATTATAGAAATTATATATATGATCTGAGGCCAGAACATATAAAAGGAATAGCAGGAAGATGATCAGGTTGTGAAGCTACCCCCAATTACAGTCAAGCATATGGCCTAAAGAATTTTTTTAAATGAATGAATGAATGAGTGAATGAATAACATTTGTTTCTTTTTAAATTTTTATTTAATGAATGAACATTTGCTTTTAAAATAGGCAAATAACCTTTTTCCGGTAGGAGAAATGAAAGGAAAGTGATGCACCACTCTTAGAAACACCACTTAATTGTATGGTGTGAGAGGAATCCACTTATCTTGTCTTAAGGAATCTATCTCCTCTTTCCAGAGGCCTTTAAAGCAAGGAAGTTTAGTTCTGTTTTGAATGATAATTAGAAATAGCATGACTCCCAAAGGAATATGACAATTCTACTTTTAACCGTCACTCTTCCAAAATATTATGGAAACCCCTGTGTCAACAATCCAGTGTCTCCCTTTACTCTCCTTTTTCAGAACCTACCCTATATAAAACTTTTTATACCCATTCAAAGGAACATTCATTGAGTCATGCTGCACCAACTAATATAATCTAAGGATGTTTGTCTTCATGATGGATGGATGGACACACTAAATGCATTCAGATAACTTGCTAGAAAGAGTCTACCTTGTTGGCAGTCTCCATGACCTCCCCAAAGCCCCATCAGTTTGAAAAATGGAGCTCTGAAAAGTAGGCCAGGAAAAGAGAATGCACAGTGGTGGCCTTGTTCTTCATTTCCTCATTTATAGTTCTTTGGGGGCTTCCCTGGGCATCTGCCCTGCAGAAGATGAGGATGGGCCAGGCGGACAATGGACACATGACATCATCAGCACATACTGATTTCAACCTGGGCTACTTGATGAAATGTACTAATTACCATGGGCACTGACTATTTTTAAGTGCAATTCAAACCACTTGTTTTTAAAGAGTATAGCACAATAGTGATAAAACACATTTAAAGTCAGAGCTGGGGAGGTGCTAGCAGGAAAAGGGTCCAACATAATAGGGTTATCCTGATTCATTGCCCTCTGTGAACAGGCCTATTAAAGATATTAAAGATGCCCCACTGCTGATTTGATTTGAAGATCAAGTCTAAGCTTGTGCCTGTTATGAACAAAGAAATTAAAGCAAAGTTCAAATGATAATCACTCTAAGGCAACCATGCACATTAGCTATGAGCTAGCTCATTAATCAACAAATATCTGGATACAGTTTGTGAGGCATCAACTATCCCTTCACCACACTGGGATTTCTCACAGAGGTGGGCATCATAGGGATTCTGACATCTTTTAGAGCTCCCTGGGCTTTCTGTTCACTAGAACCCTCACATTCTACACAATATAAGTGGGATTTCTATTTTAAAAAGCTAGTTAGGGAATGCTATTATACCAACTAAAATATTAAGTATATTTTCAGTTATGTGTTGTATTTCAGTATAAAAAATGGGCTGCAAAAAAATAATTTGTGTATACATATGTCTATGTGTGCATAAGTGTATGTGTGTATATACACAAATATCCACATATATATATATATATATATATATATATATATATATATATACACACACGTGTGTGTGTATTCAAATTTTGCCTGTTTTTTTTTTGTTTGTTTGTTTTGCTTTTGTAGAATACTCTGCCAAAAATGGTGGGTAAATGGTGGGAAAATGGTTTGGGGAATGACAATAGTGTGGCATAATAGAAAAAAACATTGGCTTGAGTCAGAACTAATCAGGCCTAGATTCCCATCCTGGCTTTGCAGTAAACTTGCTGTGTGATCTTGTGCAAGTCACTTGGCCTTTTAGGGTCTGTCTCCTCATCTGTAAAGAGAAGAGTGTTGGGTGGAATTTGCTCTAAGGTCTTTTCCAGCACATTTATTCAACTGGCTGAATTTTTCACTTTTTGTCCAGGTGTTTGGCAAACTTCAATTGAAAGATATTTCTTGTAAGAGAGAGCTGGCTAAGCTAGTATGTAGGCTTCCTGACACAGAAAGGACAGGATGGGCAAATGTATTCAGATTGTTCAAATGCTTAATTCAGATCCCCTCTTTTAGGCCTTTCATGGGAGATATTACCCTGGGGGCATAGAATCAGGCTTGGATGCACTTTTCTCCCAGTGGGTCCCCATTTTTAGGACATAATGGCACATCTTCCCTTTCAGAGGAGCCACAGCAGCAGGCCTGATTTGGGCTTAATGAACAGCCTTTAGGGGTTTTCACACTAAGTGGTCATTAAGGCTTTGCAAATTTGCCAGGTGAATTCATCCCAGTCTTTGCTAGGTCTTTACCACAGTATTCTAGCTTGCCTGTTAGCATATTGCTCATTCACTTCTTAAAGATGAGAGAGTTGGGCTACAGAGAGGTTATGAACTAGGCTCAAGTTAACATAGAGCTGCACAAACTAGCCTATGATTAAAAATAGTGAGGGGAGAATGGGGAACGGGTTGGGAAGGGCTACCCCCAGGGATGTTGGTGCAGCCTGGGGCACAGTGGTTTTTAAGGCATGATAGGAAGCCAGAATCCAGGGAAGTGAAGGGAGAGGCTGCTTCTGGGCACTGGTGCTTGGACATTCTAAGCTATTGCTGAGAATCCAAGGTTCAGGCTTCAGGATAGATCTCTCAGTTTGGGGGGATTATGGCAAGTCTATGGTCAGAGAAGTTTGTGTTTTATAGGGAGGGGAAGGATCTTGATCACAGGGTTCTGATTGGCTTCTAATCCTTGAGACCCAGGAAGGAGGCAACAATCAGATTAAAATTTGGAAGTTTCTCATTGGGAATTGAAGATTCCATATATCAGTAGTCCCAGAGGAGTAGGAAGGCTTAAGTTTGGAGGCATACTTGGGAAACATATTCTACTAGATAAAAAAACACAAGGTCACTCCCTCACAGATATCTCTGGACTAGAGTGACTTCTGTCTAATACTATACTATCACAGCTAGAAGTTGATTGAATGCTTCTTTATAATGCCCTTTATTTGTTTTTTTCATTTCAATGCAATCTCTCCAAAGAGACTACAAACTCCTCCAGTGAGCTTCTTTTATAACCACCCTAGAACCTTGCACAGAGCAAGGCAGATGGGATACAGCCATAAAATACTCGCTGATTCATTGATTAACTGATCTGTTCATTTTGAGATTAGCAAAGGATGAACATTTCCCTTCTTGTGTGCAATTTCAGGACTCCAAATATCCTGACTTTCACGTTATTACATATAGTTGTTGCTCTCAAGATCAAAACAGGCTTCAGTTCCCAGGGTTGCTATCTCTGAACATGGTACCTTTGATGCCAGTCATATGGGCTCCTGAAGGAAGGATCTTTGATTTTTTCCCCTCTCCTTCATCACCTATATCTAAACAATTGCTGAAAGTCTTGTATTGTCTTCCATTAAATTAATATTCAGATCCATCCTTTTCTTACAGTTGTTGCTATTATATCCTCTCCTATAATTCAGGTCATTTTCACTTCATGCCTTGATTACTAAAAAAGTTCTATCCTTTCTTCCAATCTATCCAGCTTATGACCTCTTTTTCAAGGATTACTTGTCTTATATAGATTCACAACCTACTGAAAATCATATCATGATTCTCTCTGTTTAGGGTAAAGTCTAAATTCTTGAGTCTCAAGACTCTCCAAAAAATCAGTCCACCAATGTGTCCATGGGAAGACAATATGGATTTGATAGTGGGTGTTGGACTTGTAATCAGGACTATTGGGTTCAAGTTGACTCTGACTCTTACTATTTTTGTGACCTGAGATAATTTACTTAACCTTTCTGAATCTCATTTCCTAATCCATAAAGTAGGAATAATAACTTGTACTAACTAGTATTGGTTTGTGAAGAAAATACTTTGAAAACGATGAGGTTTATATAATGTAGGTAACTGGAGAACATTGTACAAGAGACACTCGATAGCTATTTGGTCAATTGAATTATTGCCCATTTCTTACTAATCTCAATGTGTAAACACCCCTCTAGACTATTTACCGCAGTTACTTTCTAACCACCAGAAATGTCCGGTTCTGTCAAGTCTCTCCTCCCTTTCCTATGCTCTTCATAGTGTCATAAGGTCACTGATTTAGAGGTCATTGAGTCCAATCACTTCATTTTACAGAGGAGGAACTGATTTCCAAGGAGGTGAAGGTACAGGGAATGATCTCCCTCTCCATCCCCCCTCACTCATTCACTCAAAGTCCTGAATTTTTCATGACACAGTCCAATGTTCATTTTCTCCATGTAACTTTTTCTACCTACTCCAGCCAGCAATGATGCCTTAATACTCTAGGTTTAGGGGCTTGAGGTAAATGTGAGACTTTCTGGAGCTGGATATATTCAACTGTGTGGTGAAGAAAGAGACCAGAGGGCCAGTGGATAACAGCCCTTGAGTTGTAAATCCATGTAATTGTTGAGCAAGTTAAAAATGGCAGTGTCCCTACCACCCATGTTTGCAAAGCCACTGTTGTAGAAGCTGACTGTGGATATGGTGGGTGGAGGATAACTTCATGTTATTAAAATCACAGCAAGTCTGACAAGCCAAGTCCCACTGGTTTCATCTTGCCTGCATTCAGAAGGATGCATCACTACATCATTCCCACTAATGTCTTACCTAACCTATTCCTTGAATATCTGCAATGACCCTTGGGAACCTATTTCACTGCCCAATCACTCTAACTGCTAAAAAAACTTTTCTTATTATCTAGCCCAAACTTCTTCTTCCTTAGCTCCAGGCCATTGCTCCTTATCCTACCATCTTCTGAGATGGTGAATAATTCCCACCCTTCTTTTTATAGTGTTGCCTTGAAGGTATTTATAGGCTGTGATCAAGTCCCTCTTCAGTCTTTTTTTATTTTCCAGAGCTGTAGCTTTTCCCCCCAACCTTGTCTTCTAATCTGTGGAGCAGATTTGTTTGCCTTCTTTATGCCTTTCTCAAGGTTTTCCACATTGTTCCTAAGGAAGATGAAAGCTGTGCAATGTTCCAGGTGCAGCCACGCTTGGGAGATGGGGAATATGACCATTATCCCTTCTCACTGAGAGCCTTCCCCTTAAAAGTGGTGCACTGGAATGGCTTCCTTCTGAACTGATAATGGTGGCACACATAAAAATAAGCATAATCCCAGTCAACCACCCCTGTTAATAAATCAGAGAAACCCGCCATTCACCGGCTGCTTCAGCTGCTCCCAGAGTCTCTGCAATATAATAGGGCATAATTCACTCCTCACAAACACTTAATACCGCATTTCTGCCATTTACAATCTGATAATATTCAAATACTATTGCTGTATTATGCGACACACAATTGCAGATGTGGTTCCATAACAGCCTCGCACTTTGGCATACATTATGTAAGTTGGTATAAAATTGCCTGTCTTAAAACTCTTCTTCGATTGCAACCCAATATCATCGTTTCACACACACACAGCTTCAGGAACATTAAAAATTTAGCTTCTTCCCTATTTAGCCTGTTCTGCAAAAGGGAGCAAACAGATAAACAGATGTTTCCTCTTCTGAATCCCCAGGAGGTCTGAGGCAAAGTGAAGAGACCCCAAAATGGAGACAATGGCAATGACACTGAAGTTTCATTTGCTATGGGGGGGGGGGGGAATCTCACTTTATGGTCTCTACTGTGTAAGTATGAATGTGACTCATTTACCACAATGCTCCTCAGGTAAATTCATTCCTTAAGTTATGGAGGGATTTCCCAGGTGAATACTTCCCTAAGAAATTGAGTCTCTCCTTCTAAAAATCTAATTGGCTTCTACCATACTTTCTTGGAAGGTTTGACACTAGGATGGTGGCATAGCTTGAATCACAGAATCTTTGAGATGTCAACAATCTCAACTTCATCATTTTTCAAATGAAGGAACTTAAGCGCAGAGAGGTAGACTAAATTATTTGGTGTCATACAGTTGGCAAAGACAGCCCCAGGACCCTGATGTCACTATTTTTAACCCTAATCCAATCTGACTCTCTTAAATGTTAGAACTAAATGGAACGTCAGAGGTGGTCTCATCCATACCTCTCCAACCCTCGTAGTAATAGATAATAGCAACTAGGACCCACAGAAGTCATGCAAGTGGTTAAGTGATGACTAGAATTTCTGTCTTAGAATTCTTAAGCTCCTGTTGTTTCCTTGCTTTTATTTTTGTAGTTTTTGTTTGTTTGTTTCTTTTTTTTTCTTAATAGCTAGCCCTGAGCTTGCCATCATTTGTGTTATTCCCAGAGACTATATAATAGGATTTGCTTAGGAAAAGTTTGTGCTCTATTTCACCTTTTTCAGCTAAGCCTCGATTAATAAATAAACCCAAGGTTTTAAAAATTACTCTTGTGATGTCATTTTGCAGCAGTTGGAAAGGACCCTAGGCCCCTAGATTCCACCTTTACCTATTTTCCTTTAGTAAGAGTAAAAACCTTTTGTTGTAAAATTCAGGAATGAAAAGACTAAAAAATCTACATACTGTCAGTATAATATAATATACCAACAGTCACACTAAGGTTTAAGGGATTTCTAGAAGACCCTTTTCTGGGAAAAAAGATTTTTTTTTCAGGTAGGAAAAAAAGGGACAAATTGGATCTTGAGAATATGAGGATACTGGACAATTGCAAGACAAGTTTTGAGGGACAAAGTGCAAAAAATAAAGAAGAAAAGTTCATTTGTTTTTTGTTTTGCTGTGAACTAGGCTTGACATTAAACCCAGATTTCAATGTCTTCAGAATTAGTTCAACAAGAATTTTAGAGGAAAATTGTGAGAGTAACATGGGCAGATGCTTTGCTAATTAGTCAGTAAGTTCAGAGTCTTCCTCCTCTCCCTTTTAACTTTTCTTTCCTTTGCCTCTAAAAATGATTCTTTGAATGCAACATCCCTCCTTGGCTTTGGGTGTTTTGGCTGAGAAAAAAATAACATAACATTAAGTATACTTTTTTTTTTTTTTGTCGCAGGACAACCTGGATACCTTTTAATGAAATTTAGACTTTTAGATTTCCCTTCTATCTCATGAACCTTCTTATTTTAATCCCAATTAGTCTTTTTCAACATTAATCAGCAGAGCAGAGCAAGGAAGGCTAATGTTATATATCCACCCTTGGAGAGGTTTGAAAATTGTCACTCTTATTACTCCCACTGTAAGTGGGAACAAAATTTTATTAGTGTAAGAATGACATTGACTACTATATAGGTTTTGTTTCTTCCTCCACTATGACCATAATTGGACTTGGGAAAAAAGAAATAGTGGAGAGTAGAATTTGGGGGTGTTAAAATATATGCACTTCTAAAAATAATGTTAAAAAGTATAAAAAGTTAGCCTGCTCTTCTTGTTTGGCATCTTAGACATGTGCCTGCCTTGCCGATTCCATGTCCTGCTTCTTCCTGTCAATGACCTTCATAAAGCTGTATTTTCAGTTTCCTATGTTTAGAACTGATGGCACGTGGGCATTGGTTGTCTCTCTGCCTCTTTCTCTGTCTCTGTCTCTCCCTTTCTCTCTCTCTGTCTCTGTCTCTCTGTCTCTCTGTCTCTGTCTCTCTTTCTCTTTTACCCTTCATCTATCCAAGTTATTATAATCCAGACCTGTGCAGATACAGATAATTTGTCATAAAAAGTGTTATTTGAATGTCATTTTCCACCATTAATCACTACATCCACTTCCACGTTCCCTTGATTTTGAAATTCTCATTATTTTAATCATTACTGTTTTAGGCAACAAATGAAGAATCTGGGTTCTCTCACTAATTAGCTGTTTGACCTTGGACAAGTCATTTCATTTCAGTAACCTTAGTTTCCAGTTTTATAAAATAAAACAGTAACATGAGATCATTTGTAAGATTTCCTTGAGTAGATAAATACTATATCAGGCGTTTATGATTCTGCCAGAAATAGCCCTAGTGTTCTACTGAAGGTTAATATGGTTTAGGTTGCCAATGACTATTTAGAGCCTGAATCCAAGGAGGATAAAATCCAAATGTGGAAAATTTCACTGGAAAAAAATAAAATGGAAAAGACAAACCCTAAGAGACTAGAATCCATAGAAGACCAAATGCAGGAAAGACAAATCAAGTGGTTTGGGGCACTCACAGTATGTATGATAGGGATGCCAATGACAGCTGGTTTTGTTTGTTTGTTTTAAACCCTCACCTACAGTCTTAGAATCAATATTGATTCTAAGTCAGAATTGTGGAAAGGGCTAGGCAATGGGAGTTAAATGACTTACTCAGAGTCACACAGCTAGGAAATGTCTGAGATCACATTTGAACCCAGGACATCCTGTCTCTAGGCTTGGCTTTCAATCCACTGAGCTGCCTAGCTGACCCCATTGTTGTTATTGCTGTTTTCAATTATTTTATGTGATGTCATCTCCACACTGAATTTAAGACTAGACTGTCCCTAACAAACTGGATAACATTAGGTAAATCACTTCTACACTGACTCTCAGGGCTGTGGAGGAGAGAAAAAGAAGTCTGAAGGAAAGGCTGGAAAATAATGTTTTCCTTGAGTGACAGCTCTGGAGTCTTTGCTTTTCCAGCCTCTTCTGCAGACTTCTTTTTCTCTCCTCCACATTACTTTATCTCTACAATGGGTGTAGTAGCATTCCCCTTATGTACTTGAAAAAGTAGTTACTAAAATAAAATGTAGCTTGAATTTTTTGGCTATATATATTCATGTAAGCCGTCTCCCTAAAAAAAAAAAAATCACCCTATTGGACTCAAGGTCTGAAGAAAAAAAATAGGGATTTAAAAAAAAAAGTAGAGATTAAGGACCTGTTGCTTTGATAATTTGAAATTACTATCCTGCATTCAAGAGTAAACTAATAGAAACAAGTGGACATTGGGAGAAGTCCATATTGGGATGACATTAATAGCTCATAACTTTGTCACTTTTAATTATGGCTTGAGTTATAATAGTTGAAAAAGATTTTTAAGTGCAAAAAAGATTCCTTGTCATTTCCTCCTTGTCTCCTCCTCTCTTCCCATGCAAAAATCTCCTAATTTTATAAACTAGAATTGCCTAAAGTACAGAAAGAATGGATAGAATTATTTGTTGGCATTTGGATTAGTAATTTAACATCATTTATTGAGACTTTACTTTGTATAGAACCCTGGGCTATTTTCTCTGAAGAGTAAATTTTCCTGGTATTATAAGTTATAAACGTAATATTTAAAATGTCATTATGATAGGTTCAACCCTCCCCATTCCAAAAATTTTACCCAAGTTAGGTTCTCTATATATTTGACAGGGAAGAGAATAAGGTATAAAAATAGGAGCCAGAGTACCTGCCATCTGGTGACTCCAATTTAAAATTAAGTCAGCCGTGTAGATAGAAGAGAAAGATTCATTCATTCATTGATTCATTAATTCAACAAATACTTACAAAGACAAATTCACAAATGTTGGGCTTTGCTGAGTCTATCCAGTCAGACTAAACTGAAGGATGAACTTTAATAAGAATATTTTGTATTTATATAATACTTAGGCACTTTTCAAATCGCCTTCAACCTTATTCCATCCTCACAATAATCTCATGATAGAAGTAAAGGAGGAATTATTTCATAACCCATAAAGTTCTATTCATGACTGGCACATACAGCAATCACCAGGAATCTAGCCATTACAGTCCTGTTCAGGAGTCCCCAGGAAGAGGAAGGTGGAGTCAGTCAGCTCCCTGGAACTGACACTTCCACTCATTAACAGCCCTGCCTTTGTTTTGCCAATCTTTATTTTTGTTCGAGTTAAAAAAGGAAATCTCTGTTTCTCAGGCACAGTCATATTAACAAAACTCTCTGCACCCATTTTGAGTTGAGGTGTTCAAGCAGTGTGGGGAAACCATCTGTTTTCTGTGATGTGATTGCACCCCACATTTTGCCCAGTATAATTATTAAGAGTTCCTTTCCTGGGAAGCTCTCTACGATGAAGCCTTCAAAATGTCCACTATTAAATGCCTTGCACAGAGAAAGCAGGATTTTATGACCCTGTAACTGCATGACCAGTGATTCGATGCTCTTTAGTCCTTTGCAGTAATGTGTGTGTCGGTTCCCCCATGCTGGTTATGCTGTGGTTAGTGTTGATTCAGGAAACAACATTTTGCTTCATCTTTGTGGATATTGGGTCTACAGAGGACAGATTGCATTTCCTGATAGAGCCTCATGGTCTTAAAGCACACTTCACTAATCTCAGCTCCCATTTGTGGGCTTCCATATAAAACAAGGACACCAATTTAAAAAAAAAAAGAAACTGCAAGAACTCAGAAGGAGTTAGGGGTAGGAGAAAATCAACAGAGAACAAGGGCAGAAGGGCAGCTTTCAAAATATCGTCTTTTAAAAGATGATGCAGATGCCAATTTAATTAAAACTAGATATCCTCCCAAAGCAGCTTTCTGTTGGCTCAGGCCATATATTCTGGTTGGCAATAAAGAATCAGATGCTGTATGTTACCACTGAAGTTAGAGTTCTAGAATATATTTTTTGGAGAGTCAGAAAAATCCAAGTATTAGAGATCATTTTGTCTCTCTGTGTGAAAGGGCTTGGGGGGAGGGAAATTTTATGACACACCTGATGTCATCACTCAAGACCTTTTTGCTATCGCTTCCCAAAAGTAAAAATAGCTTGCTAGTATTGGGAGAGGGGAGGACAACCCATAATGCAAGCTGACCATAAATGTTTAACAGTTGGTTAGCTAGAAAAAAATAATGTATGCATGACACAAATTTTTTTCTACATTATTAACAATTTCTCCACCATTTTCTTAAGTCTAGACAATCAACAAAATAATAAAGCAAGTCCCATTTACTGTTTTCTGGGGTATAAATGTTCCCATTGAAAATTTAACCACTACATTTCTTCCTTGGCCTCTGTGGGGAAGTCTTCTCACCTGTTGAATAAGACAATGGTGCCAGGGTGACATCCTTGTCCACAGGGTTTTTTTCTCTGGATATTGGCAAAGTCTTCTGGTGTTCCCTACCATTATTAGATTTGGTGGCTCTAACAACACTACTGTTATCTTCTATGTATAACCATAGATCTGTTATATGGTGGAATTTCTGACTGTACTATGAAAAACAAGCTTTCATTCCCCTATAATGGTTGTTGTTATTCTGTAAGTATTATTATCATCATTATTCTAGTTATAAGCTATTTGTTTCCATGATCTATGGTTCTTTTTTATAGTTCCCAACAGCTTGACAGGAGCTATATCCATATCTCCTAGGAATTGCTGAAGAGGTCCTATACCTTTTACCCTAAAAGGACCATTTTCTTTTTTATTCCTCTGCCTATGGGATAAATATATATTAAAAAGGTTGAGCAAAGCTCAGCATACTGAATAAGGGTGTTTTTCAGGCTATGATAGTCTAGCAGCCATTAGTTTATTAATCCAAGTACTTGATTGCCATTGAGAAAGCAAGCAAACCCATTTGAAGAAAAGATGGGAGGAAGCATGTGCTAGGTGAGTCCAATGCCACTATCATCTAAATCTCTACATTCCCTCAGACTCTAGTGGAGACAGCTCAGGAACTGAAACCCAAGAGATCCTGGAATTGTACACCCCCTCAGTCTATCATTCCTATATCCCTCCCTCTTGTTATAGCCATACCTGACGGGAGCCACCCAGTGGAAAAAGTTTACCAACATTTAGCTACCAATGGGCAGCTAAATCCAAGAATCATAGAAATAATAGGGCCTCTAGACTAGGAACATTGCTGCTCCGGGGCAATTGTCCATATGAGAGACCTTTGTGGCCACATATCCTGATGAATGCCTGTGCAAATACTTCAGCAACCAATGGTCCAACAGGGCTTTATCTCTAGAAATGATGCTAAGGAAGTATCATTATTATGTGTTTAGCTGTGGCTCACTAATGTCCACTGGACCTTTCCATCTAAAACTTCTTTTATGTGCTACCTCCTCTTCATAGAATGTGAGCTCCTTGGGAGTAAGATTGTCTTATCTTTCTATTTGTATTCTCAGTATGTGGCCCAACTCTTTGCAGATGGTCAGTACTTAATAAATGCTCATTAATTCATTTATCCTACATAGCTAAGGCTTGCTAAAACTACTAACATTTTACTTAAATTACTAATACATTTAAATGAGCAATTACTAAAATTGGATGTAACCTCTTTTAATATAAACTTTTTGGTATTATATTTCATCCTTTGTATTTATACAAAGAAAGGCTTTCTTTATTTTCCAGAGGGGGATGAAAGACCAGACCTTTACTTTCATTGATCCAAAGGGAAGAACTAATGAAGAATTTCTCTCTACCATTCAGTCAGAAAATATTCTCCAACTGAAACTCCTGGGGATCTACCTGGTGCCCTGAGAGGTTGAGCCACATACTATATGTCAGAAGTGAGACAGTCCCACTTTGGGGAAGATAGGAGTTCTTCCTGACTCAGAGGCTAATCCCTATCATTGGCTCCCAAACAGAGGATGCTGAGTGTAATTGCAAGTGTTCTTGAAGACTCATCAGGATGATTATGACCCATTATTCTGTGGTACCCTCAGCATAGTTCTGTGTCTGCCTTTGAGCTTTTCTGTCTCTTTCTTCATACTATTGACTTCTCACTTCTCTCTTTGCCTCTATGTCTAACAATTTTTCCTAACAGCCATTTATATGTTGCTTTTAATGAGCAGGGAAATTACATAACTATGCTTGTTAGAATTGTACACTTAATAAGGAGTAAACTGGTTCTGAGTGGGGGGGGGACTGTGGAACTCTATGGAAAAGTAAAGTGCATAGATTTAAGGTTGGGGACTTTTTATCTGCTCTTTTAGAGTCACAGAGGCTTTCTTATGTTTGTTTCTGGGCAATGGAAAATATTCTAGTAGGTTGAGATTGCAAGAAGAAAGTGCTTCAAATAAATCCAGCTTCATTATAACAACAATAACCATAATTGTCTAAGATTAGTCAAAGAATGTGTAGTTGTCTCCATATGAGTAGTCCTTCCAGTTCAGTGTATATTGTAATCTATGTTGTGCTTCCTCATCTGCTAGGACTCTTAAGTTTGTCTTTCCTGGCACTATAAGGGTCTTCCTTAAAACCTCATGATGTAACATGGGTACCAGTAGAGCACATGAGCTGGTCATCTGTTATCATCCATAGTCATCACATAATCATATCTCCAAATCCTTTTCTGGTCCTACGTCTTTCTAATGATACCATATACATTGTTTCTTGGGCATACTTGAATGCGGAATTTTATAAATATCTATTTACCCCTATAATGTATTCCTATATTCTGCTTTGGATGACTTGTAGTTTTAATTGTTTGCAGACTGTGGGATTCCATGCTCTGTGGCATAAGGTATCGCGGAAAGAATATTAGTATTAAAAAGATGTCTTTGTTTTCTGAAGAAGCTCATGGTAATTAAAAAATAATACACTGTTTCCCAAATGTAACCTAGCCTGATTCTTCCTCATATTTAGTTCTTTGCCCAGCTCATTGCCTGTCCATTATGTCTTTTTATGACATATATACATATATGTGTATATCTATGTATACATATATACACAAATACACAATAGGGACCAGTTCCATGCTTTTAGTTGTACATCATAATCTGGACAACATACAGTCTTCCTCTGCTTCGTTACTCCTTTGTGGATAGTTAAGCAGAATTCTTTTGAGTGTCATATATCTCATTTAGGAGCTCTGCAATGCCAGCCTCACATGAATAAGGGGAAGATGCATTTATTTGTTCATTTCTGACATGCCCCAGTTGGGGAGCACATCTGAGTGTGTGAGGAAATGAAGATGACTGAGGCACATGGTATATTAATTTAGGCTGTTATTAATAGGAGTTTTGTTCCATTCATTTGTTTAAAAGTGAAGGAACAGGACCCATGAGATTTGAAGTGATTTGAACAAAGTTATTCCATCAATGAATTGTAAAGAAAGGCACCACCCTGAGAGTCACAGATCTCCAAGTCTTGGCTCTGTTCACTAAAGTTCACTTCTTTCTCCACACCACCATAAATGCTTATATTTTTCTGATGGCAACAGTGCTGAGGTAGTGCTTTTTACTTTATATACAAATTGACAAGTAATCTCTACTTAAATCTCTATTTAAATATTTAAACATACACATTTGGAAGACATGAAATCTGTACTTTATTTGTTTACCCTACCCATTCACCTTTTTTGCCTGTCCTGTTTGCTAATGCTTTGGAAGTATCAATTCCCAAGAATTTTCCCTTTTTAAAAAAATTCAGATTACATATTGATACAATTTTTAGTATTCATTTTTTGATATTTTACAGTCTAATTCTCTCCCTCCTACTCAGCAACTCCACCCCAGGAAGGCAGGTATTATGATATGGGCTGTACATATATTATCATATAATACATATTTCCTTATGTGTCATGTGGTGAAACAAGACACATATAGCTTGCATTAGAGAAAAATTCATGGAGGAAATAAATTGAAGAATGGCATGTTTTAATCTGCATTTACACTCCTTCCATCCCTTCTATTGCAATGGATATACTTTTTCATCATGAGTCCTTTGGAATTGTCTTGGATTCTTGCCTTACTGATGATATTTATGTCATTCATAGTTACTGTGTACAACAATCTCTTGGTTCTGCTTACTTCACTTTGCATCACTTCACATAAGTCTTTCCAGGTATTTTTGTGATCATCTTGTTTGTCATTTCTTAAGGCTAACTTGTTCAGCCACTCCCCAGTTGATAGACATCCCTTCAGTGTTCAGTTCTTTGCCACCACAAAAAGAGTTGCTATTAATACTTTTGTAAAGGTAGGTTCTTTTCCCCTATCTTTAATCTCTTTGGGATAAAGATTTAGAAGTGGCATTGCAGGGTCAAAGAGTAGGCACAGTAAGTATTATGGCCTTTTGGGCAAGGGTCAGATTGCTCTCCAAAATGATTGTTATCAATCTACAGCTCGACAATAGTTCATACTTAGTGTCTTAAATTTTTCACATTTTCTTAACATTTAGCAAATTCACTTTTTTTTTTTTCATGTTAGGCAGCCTTGTGGTTATAAGGTGGTACCTGAGAGCTTTTCTTAATTTATGTTTTTCTGATTGATAGTAATTTGGAGTATGTTTTTATATGACTAAAGACAGTTTAATGTCTTTATCTGTTCATATCTTTTGACCCTTTGTCAATTGAGGAATATTTTCCTTTTTTATGTGTTATTAATATTTCTTGTCTTACCTGGAGTCATAGTACCACCATGTCTAGAGAAATAATTTTGTTGTCAAATCTGGGCAAACTGTTTGGTACTTGGGTGTTCTGAACATTTAGTTTGTTGGATTCAGTATATTTTATGAGAAGCCTTCTGAATTTGACACCCCACATCAGGGGCCAAAAGTTGGGAGTGATGGTTACAAGTTATTTTTTAGTTAGCTAAATGGTTAGTTATCTTTTTATAACCATGTGTTTACTTTTCACATCTATAGTAACTTTTTGACATATGAGGACCATGATAACAGCATATTTAGAATCATATAACTTTAGATTTTAAAGAGGTCTTAGGGATGCTTTGATTCAATATCCTTGTTTTACAGTCAAGGAAACTGAGACTCAGAAATTAAAAAAAAATAATATCTATACATTACTAGTTCAGGGCTTTTTTTCGCACTAGATCATACTCCTTCCTCTTTGTAGTACTATTTCTAAGTATAGTTCTTGTGTAGCACACCATTAGAATAAAAAATAATATTATTTTCAGGATTTACTATGTTAAATGCTCAGTAAGTGAAGATGATGATGACAATGATGATGATGATGATGATGATGGAGTACAATGGTAATCTTTTCACCAGGAAAGTTCGTAATTTGTAGCTGTTTGGAAAATGTATTATAAGTCCATCCAAGACAACACTTGTGTCAGGCTCAGCAAGAGAGCATATAATCTGAGACCACAAAAAATATGGTTTTTCAAGACTGTGAATTGCCAAAACTGTAAAGATAATTTTGGTATCTTTATTTTAATAAAAAATAAGTGGTTGCCATGGGAAAAATTCCCAAATATGAAAATATCCAAGTCAGCTGGGTTTTATGGAGATTTTAATTAATACAAATGAAGGAATTAAGAGAAGGGAGAGAGACAGAGAAAGAGGAAATAGTAGGAAAGGGCCTAGGCCAATTGGCCTAGGCCTGCCTAGGCCTGAGCCTTAAGAGAGACTAGTCAGTCTTTTATCACTCACCACAAGATTTGTCCCAAGCAAGCTCTAGTGTTCAGAGAGACCCTCCAATTCAGCTTCCAAACTGAACTCCCACTCAGTTCAGAGAGAGACAGCTCCTTTTAAAGAGAAATTTCTCTTATGTCACCTCCCCTAAATTTTCACATCACAGTAGACCAATCACAGTAGACATTTTGCCCAGGACTGACCATTCTTAGTTCACATCTTCTTTTGTTATCACCTTCTCTGAGTAGACTAAAACTTACACCCCTTTTGTTAAGCTTGCCTTTTGTAAGTTGCTTGGCCTTTTAGTGATTAATTTGACCTTTAAAGGTACTTAGTACCCTTTTGTATTAGATCTAAAAATAGATCTAGCTTAAGGTTCTAGCTTTACTATAAGTATGAGTTAGGGACTTTTCATTGTTCCATCAGGAGTTTACAACTTTATCTTCCCCTAAGGCACTGTCTGAGCAGGGTGGAGTAATTTTAAAAGTTTTCACATTGTTACAATAGGGGAATTGCTTAACCAAATCTTCTAAGGCAGAATCTGAGCTGTTTTAAGATTCACAAATCACAATCTTATACATTAGGAAGCAGTTAGCCATCTAGGTGGTATGATCTGCATCTAGATCTTTCCTTATCCCCACAAAATCATCTAGCTACTAAAATAAATTACTAATATCATCACCTATTTTAAGGGATTTCTTAAATGTTAAGTTTTACTGGACTCTGAAATTCTGCTGCCTGAAGGGATAAAATATCATATGGAGGCAATATGGCATGAAGGAAAATACACTGAATTTTAAGTCAGTCAACTTCAATTAATATCCCAAGGCAGCCACCTACTAATCATTTTAGCTTGGACAAGTCACTTAATCTCCTTGATCCTCCATTTCCCCATCTATAAAATGGAAATATTAGTACTTGTACTATTTGCCTCACTATAGCTTTTCTGAGGATCAAATCTTATAATGAATATAAAATAATCTTTTAATTTAAAGTTCTTTATAAATTAAAGCTGTTATTCATTTCTGTTTCCTAGATAGAGTCTTATTAAAGAGCCTTAGTTTCTTTGGATGTTAACCCAATACTTTACTATCATTTCTTATCTCTCAGATAACAAAATTCTGAATCAGTTGTACAATGGATAATTAAGAGAAGAGGAACCATGTAGAGCCATTGGCACTCAACAGTATAAAATTTGGGGTCAGTTGTGGGATAGCATGAGAACCTGGGAAGGCCTTAGAGAAGACTCCTGAAGGGAGAAGAGAGATGTAGCATGAAGAAATAGGAAAAGGACACTCAAGGCAAGCTTAGCATATCATAAGATTTGCAATAAGAAGAGTAAGTATGGAGTATCTAGTCCATCTCCCTCATTTTATTGATGAGGAAAGGGAGGGTCAAACTGATTATGACTTCCCCAAGGCCACACAGATAGTAAATGCCTTGCTTTTGTTTCATAAGGTTCGTGGATTTTATCAGTGATAACATTTCCATATAGTACTCTGAGTTGGCATTAGGTATCAAAGGAGAATTGTTTTTTCAACATTAAATTTCTACAAAGGACAGTGATAGAGACATAATACACCTGTATACACAGGCAAGGTGGTTGAAATTTAATGTATTTCATATCATTATAGTGAACATTACATACATTATACTTTCTTTTAAAATACTCTTGCATACATCCATATCCATATAGATATATGCACGCATACACACAAAATCCCATTATGTAGATCAATTTACATGATCACAATGTTCATATCCATAAAGCAGTGAACTTCCCAAATCAGATGCATGCATAAAAGCATTGATGCATAAAATTTCCATCTTGCAAGTACAAAGAAAGTTCTAGTAGACATTTCGTGCCATGACAGGTCACTTAGGTTATGACTAGCTATATAGGACATGCTAATAAGCTTTAACCTTCTTTGTTTGTATCCAGTGAAGGAACAAGGGTGGGGGAAGAAAACCCTCTTATCTTTGAAGAGATCAAAGAAAAAAAAGCACTTCCCCTCAGATTCTTCTGAGCTGCATATCAAAGATATAAACATGATTTTTTCTTTAGTATTTTGTATTTATATATATATAAGGATACAGGAGAAGGAAGAGGTGAAAACATATATCAATCTGTCCATCAGATCAACAAAGGAATGTGATTGATAAAACAGAATTTGATGGTGTGCATGGATGGTACTTTTCGTTTTATAATTGTTATGGCGCTTTATTTAAAACAAAATCCACTGAGATTTAATATTAAAAATGGAAAGCTAAAACTCAGAGTGCTATGTGACAACACATAAGTGAAAATTTATTAGACTTGTCATTTCTGTTAATTATTGTCGTTTCTGTTAATTACTAGCCATTCCTGTTAGTTATTAGACGTGTCATTTTCCCTTCAAAACTGCCATCTACTACATTCTCTGATTGTGGTTTCATCTCACACCCTCAGGCGGTGGGTCAGGGGGCCAGCATTGTAGATCTCTGCATGCCAGAAGGAGAGCAATCTAGATTTGTTCCTAAAAGTTGGAATGATTAGTGTAGCAGGTCATTAGTACTCCCTGCCATTCCTGTCTACACGTATGAAGGACTCTAAAGGAGACTAAAATTTTTCCCCTCTAAAAAACAGCAAGAGGAGGATGAAGGAGAGAGAAAGAGAGAGAGAGAGACAAAGAGAGAGAGAGACAGAGAGAGACAGAGAGAGAGAGAGACAGAGAGATTGTTTAAAGACTATAGGCAATCCATGAAGAGTTTAACAACAGCTTATCCAAACTCCAAAAATTTCACAAACTCAGCAGCATCTACTTCCCCAGGGTCTTGCAATCTATATTTGACAATGGACCAGACATGCAAAATGTCAGGCAGAAGATAGCTTAGAGAGAGGTAAGGTTATTTTATTTGCAAAATCCTGCTGATTTGAAACATTATTAGGAGATGTTGCAAAATTGTATCTATACAGTTTCTCTCCAGCTCCCTAAAGGTTTCATAGTATTTATGATAACAATAATGAAATTAATCTACCACTGTGTCAATGAGGATGAAGTTATAAGGATCCTGAGAAAAGAAGGAACACATGCCTTCTTGGGAGAAGCAAAAAGTCCCTCACTGAGTGACTTGAAAAAAATATGTCTTGGCATTCCATACAATTTAACACTGGACACATGCTTGGAAATTAATGTGGCTTGATAAATGGCCTAGTTGACATAGTTCACACTTCTTGTGAGATATAGCATAGCGATTTAGCTTTAGTAAACTCTTGTACTCTATGTGATATGTGCTGATGCTGGGCATCAATAGATAATACAAAAATAATAAAAGGAACTGAGTAATAGTTTCAAAAATCCTGTAATGTACAAATCAGAGAACTGTATTTTGTGCCCAATACCCTGGACTTGAATCCTAGCTTTTTACTGTTCTTTCCTGCCTGTGGGACCTTGGGTAAGTCCTTAAGCTCTTTGAGTTAGTGATATATATATATATATATATATATATATATATATGTGTGTGTGTGTGTGTGTGTGTGTGTGTGTGTGTGTGTGTGTGTGTGTGTGTGTGTGTGTATGATTTGGATTTGGTTGATATCCAAGGTATTTACTAAATCAAATCTATACTCCTAAGAATCTAGTGAATATAGTCTCTATTAATTTTCTATATAAGCATAAAATTAAAAATAAATAAATATTCCAAATTCCTAGTGCCCTACACTTGACTTTGCATGATGTACTCAGGCAAAATTAAGTCTCTAGCATCCAAGGATTCAGTCTTTATGACATAACTATTTTCAAAGAAACCCTTTAATTCAGTCCTACATGACTGCCTATATGCACACTGTTGGAATCAAATTGTCCTGTTTCTCTTTGAAACAAAGCCAACGTATGTAGTCAGCTGGCATCATCTTTGCTGAAAATGCCATTGTTAGACTCCAAGGGCATGTGCAGAGATGATGTGGCACAAGAATTTGGTAATGTCATTGAGTACTTTAAAGGTCTGACAGATTTTCGGCAGGGATGGCTATTCCAAGGGGTTAAAAGTTATTCACAAATCCATCTGGGGTGCTTCCTGGCATTTCCTGAAAACCCTGCAGTGAAGAAAAGATATGCTTGGAGAAAGGTGAGTGGGTAAGGGTAAAGAGAGCTAACCTTTGACACTTGTAGGATTGAAATAAGATCAGATACAAAGAGAGTTCTCTCCACTGAAAGGCCTTTCTTATGAATGACTGAAGTTTTCCTAGAAGGCATTAGATACTAAATGGTTAAGTTCCACCAAATATTCCATCCCCAAAACCACCATTCCTAGTATATTGCTGTTGTAACTCTCTCTCTCTCTCTCTCTCTCTCTCTCTCTCTCTCTCTCTCTCTCTCTCTCTGTCTCTCTCTCTCTCTCTCTCTCTCTCTCTCTCTCTCTCTCTCTCTCTCTGTCTGTCTGTCTCTGTCTCTGTCTCTGTCTCTCTCTCTACATACACACACACACACACACACACACACACACACACACACATTCCCTGACTTGACAGTGACAGGAAGACACAAAAAGCCAAACACAGAAACAAATTAAGACAGAGGTTTTAACCTTTTCTGTATGTGACTTCCTAAGGATCACACAGCTAGCATTTGAATGAGATTTAAACTCAAGCCTTCCTGATTCTGGGTTCAAGGTTCTATCTGCTGTGCCACTTAGTTTCCTCTCGCCAGAAAACAAAAGCCTCAGATCACTCCAATTGAGCTCATCTAAGCATCTTGGAGTTTTCCCTACCACTTGCTTACTCATTTTTTAACGTATTGCAATGAACTTCTCACAAAGAATGGGCAGATGTAATGAAGGTCCATCAGCACTGAAAGCAATTTAAGTCTGTCTTGATTACCTACAAGCTATGAATAAAAGATTTGCTCCTCATCTTCACTGGGCAGCTTTTGCTGACCTGGACCTTTTCCCTTGTTTCAAGCATAGAGTTCTGAGGTATTAGTTGGAAATAAATGATACCTATTTAGGGCCGTCTAAACTGGTGCATATGGGAAGTGCTTCTTAGTGTCTCTTCAATAGCAAGACCAGGGACTAGCAAAGGAACAATCACTTGCTCTCTTCCTTTTTGCTTGTTAATTATAATCCGCTTGGGCTAATAAAGTCCAATCAATAAATCATTGTATCCAACCTCTTCTCATTTCCATATTAACACCATTTCATGTGTGTTTAATGGGGCTAGTAGGCTACAACGGAGCAGTAAACTGTGTGGGTAAGAAGGAAGCAGGAATAAGGCAGGGGCATTGCTGAAGAGTGAGAGACAGATGAGTTTCACCCTTTTTTCATCAGCCCCACCAAGACTCGATTCATCACATAATTATGTAAAGGTATTTGGCTAATGGCATAAATAGTCATACGAAATAGCTGTCTCACCATAAACTGAGCAGCCACCCTGAGAGAAGAAACCCCTAGAAATAGGTAGGAACATTTCCCCCCAAACCAAGAAAATCATGCCTGAACTAAATATTTTGTGATGACAACCAAAGGGACTAAATCAAACAATTTTCTATGGCCCCATCTGCTTGTTCTATGCTGCACTGGTGTGTTCAGTTGTTCTCAGTCAACTCCTCATGATCTTAGTTTGGATTTTCTTGGCAAGGTCCTGAAGTGGTATGTCATTTCCTTCTCCAGCTCATTTGACACTTAAGGACTTGACAGGTAAACTGCATGAAGTGGCTTGCTCAGGAACAGCAAGCTAAACAGTATCTGAGGCTGGACTTGAACTCAGGTCTTCCTGACATCAGATTCAGTACTCTACCACCTAGCTGCTTTTTGGGGCTGAATAAAGAAAGTTAAAAAAAAAAAAGGAAAAGGAAATCATCTCCATAATAGAGGCCAAATATAGCATTCAACCTCAGATGGCCCAGCTATGTCTTATTCTAGTGTATTTTACTGAACCTCTCACAAGGAATGGGCAGGTGTGATGAAGGTCTACTAACAATGCAAGCCTGGCTTGAACCAACCAGATATGAGTGAAGGATTTAAAGCTCGTCTTTAGGGGGCAGCCCTAGCTGATCTCTGCCCTTCTCATTGATTTTAAGAGAGAATTTTAAAGTAATGGTTAAAAAAAAAAAGATGCCTATTGTAGGGATGTCTCTACTATAAGAGGTCTAACAAATTCTATGCCCTGTTATAAGAAAGAAAAAAAAAGCCTCGTGGAAAAAAGCCACCAGCCCCCATAATTGAGATGTCAGCTGCCTGAGCAGTGATTCCCTTGCCAAACTATAAAGTTTTTCTTTCTCTCTTTCTACCAAATACCAGTGATGGGCTGCAGCTATTTGCCTGGAGCAAGCCAGAGCTGGCTGAAAAAGGGAATGGAGAAATAACCTCTTGTACCTGTATACATTTGCCCGCTATCAATCACATTTTCTCTGACTTTGCTTCATTTATGGATTATTGCCAAAACACAGGAAGAATGTGCAAAGATAATGTCATAAAGCCACCAGAATGAAATTGGTGGGAGGATCCCATTTCTCACTTTGTTCCCAAGCACCTCCGCACTCGGAATCCCAGCATTGTTTAAGCCTCAGTTCTATATGAGAAAGCTAATCAAATGACACTCAGGAAAATTGACTTGGGTTTTCAATCTAGTTTCAGATCTCTAGTGTACTTATTTCAAATGGCATTTGTTATTCTCTGCATATCCTTAGGAACATGCCCTGTCAAGAAATGCCATACAACTTCAAACCATGTTTTTTCCCACCTCTATAACTTTTTATGTATTCCCTTTTTACATTTTATTACAGCATAACATCTAAAAATGAAATAAAGATTATAGGCAATGCTTCAGGACCCGGAGTTCTATGCCTTGCCCTGAATATAAAATTGTGTTGATAGGAACTGCTGTTATACCTCTGTAAATTGCTCAAATCTCCCCACTGACCATTGCTGTAATTATTTCTGCTTGGAAATGAAAGGTTTGATCGGCAGAAAGGTTATTTTTTTATGTCTATCTTTTCTTTCATTCACCTGAACTGCACATTTCCCCTTGATGGTGGATTCAGAAGATTAAATCTGTATTTATTTACAATGCTTATCTCTAGGAAGGCGAAGAATCAAACAGAAAAAAGCAACAAACAAACAATCCCCTAACTTTTTGTGAGTTAACAGAATGTGAGTCTGCTTTGCTTTGCCACAATTCTAATGAAGCCAGTAGAGTTGATTTAAAAATAAAAAAAAAAAAGAAAGAAAAGCTATTCGGAGATAGTGTGGAATGAAAGAACATTCATAAGGAAGGCACAGAAATATAAGGAGATAATGTGACCTCAAGGGGAGGCAGTGGGAAGTCAGGAGTGGGGAGGTGAACTGCTTATTATTAATATGAGAATAATTATTATACCAACACAAAACAAATAACAGCTGTGGTAATTTTGGTGGGAGAAGTCAAAGTTTCTTCTTTTTTTGATTGGCTCCAAAGGTTTCTCCACTTCCCATTTTCTAAGGCTATTTTTCTAATTCCCATCACTTCCCATATCTATTGCATCCTATTTGGGTTTTCAACACTTTCATACTTTCCTGTTTTGCTTTCTGGCAAGATTTTTAGAGGATTGATCATTCTGCCTGTTATTTGGATTTTTTCAAATCTCTAAAAGATCAGCTTTGCTCTTCTCTCACCATTAAGTCCTCTCTTTGGATGTATTACATAGATAGCCTCAATTAATGGCAATGACATTATTTTACCTTAATGGCATACAAAAAATCCCAATCCTGAAAAGCCCAACAAAACCAAAGCCCCCCCCCCCCTACACACACACCCACAGACATGTATTTTGGGAAAAGGATTGTTGCACAGTAGGGTTGCTGCCAGAATGAGCATCAAATTCAGGACACCTAGGAATTTTGGCTTTGCTAGTAATTAGCTATGTGACTTTGCTGCTATACATCTCAGTTCTTAATATCCAATCAAATAAAGGTCTTCCATTTGACCACTTCTAAAATCTCTTCTAAATGTAGCATCATGTGATCCCATTCTTTTCATTAGAATGAAAGAATACCAACACTTGCCCATAATACTAATTAATTTCAATTCTAGAGATGCTAAGGATCATAATTCAAATTCACACTAAATAATAATATGGACGGTGTAATAAAAATAGCAATGATACAGCCACTGTTGATAGTGTGGAGGGAAGGAGAGGGCAACAATATTAATTTTCTCTCTTGTTATTTCATACTAGCAAAGGAGAAAAAATTCTATCCTATAAGTGAGATTATTTAATTTTTTTTTAAATAACCCTCCACTTATAGGCCTTGTAGGTCAAAGAAAATACTCTTTTTTCCTTCTTGCCCCCACCATTCTAAACTGGGCTTAATGAGCCCCATCTAAGGGTTATGACCGGAGAATAACTTTTCTTGGAGGGCAGACCTGTGTGTCTGCAGAGGTCCCAAGACTAATGAGGCCCAGCCTGAAATGTGATAAGATGTCTTCACTGGAATCCAAATCTCAAGGGAAGAAAGAACTACAATCTATCAATACCATTCCTGGTTTTTAAAGAAAAAAAGATAGAAAGGCTCTAACTGGAGTCCCAGAAGGACACGTATACCTCTGAAACAGAGAATGTATAGGATTTCTTCTGTCTATTAGTGGAACTGCTAAAGAAATCCTATACAGTGCAAACACATCTCACTTTGATTGCTTGACCTCTGAGTCCGTTAAGATTGTGTCTACACATGCCAAGTTAAGTTAAAAATAACAAAATAAAGAAAGGAAGGAGTTAAAAGAGAGAGAAAGAAAAGCAGGAGAGAGACAGAGACAGAGACAAAGAAATAGACACAGAGAGATAGAGATAAACAGAGACAGAGAGACAGAGTCAGAGAGAGAAAAAGAACTAAAAGAACATTTCATTACATAGGATTTTAGAGCTATACTTCACTTGAGAAGCAATGTTGCATAATGTATAGAAAACTGGTCTTGGAGGCAGCCAAACTTGGGTCCAAGTAATTACCCTTTAACATATAGTGGCTTCATCCCTCAATAGTCTAGGCCAGTAGTGTCAAACTCAGTTAGAAACTGGGATCACTGATCCATACATCATTTTAAAAATATAATATTATGTCTGTTTTATTGTGTTTTATTTTGTTAAATAATTTCTAATTATATTTTAATCTAGTTCTATATACTCCTATGATTAGAAGTTGCAAAGAAAGTGCTAACAAAGAGATTTCCTTCCCTGGAAGTTCTCTGTATTTATGACATGGCATATCTATTCCCTATCCTGACTTTGATTGTCATCAGGTCCATCTACACATTTTAAAGAAGAGGAAACTGAGACCCAGTGAGGCTAAATGAGTTGCTCGATTAGTGATGAAATTCAAGTTAGAAAAAGTTCTTATACCCCCCCCCCCCAAGCTCAGTGGATTTTCTCCTATATTTCATAGAGTAGGGAACATACAAGTGAATTAAGAAAGGGCATGGGATTGGGGAAGTTTCACTTTTAAACTATTTTTTGGCTCTTCTCTGATTCTATAACACATGATATGAAACGGAATATATAGCAATCCAGATGCATTTAGCATCAAAACTTTATTTTATATATATTAAATATATATTAATCAATTAACTATATAAATATAATAATAATATATTAATTAATATAAATATATATTTAAACACTTTTTATTGATAAAAAGCTCCAGTGAACATGAGAGGTGCTGTCCTTTGACTTGAAAAAGTTTAGACCACAGGCCAAGAAATAGGCCCAAGCTGACATGTCCAGCCAGACACCAAAAACTGAATCATTTGCTCTAATTGTGGCCAGGCAGGAAGGGCTCTTCTTGGTCTTTAAGAAACCTGAACCTGCTTATATGCCAACAAGACACATAACAACAAGCAGGATAAAAGCAAAAGCGCTTGCTTGAAAAGGAGGCCTCCTGAAAGGGAGCAATAGAAATTGTGAGCATGAAATTCAGAAAGAATACCTGCCAGCACATCGATTTTCCCTTGCCTTAGTTAACTTCAGGTTTAAGAATTGTTTTTGATATGCATATCACTACTCCTTGTTCAAGTTAATTTGTTTAAACATTCATGAAGGGGAAGGTTTTTTAATAGAAACGTGCCAAATGTTTTTCAATTACTGGCAAACTGGGGTGTTTGCTGATCCATGAACAATGCGAATATTCAGTGCTGGAGATTTTTTACTGCTTGGCAACAAAGTTTTTATTTTATTTTTTCTTATTCCCTTTTAAAAGCACTTCTGCTCCCTGCCCAGTAAAGTAGGAAAATACCCCTCTGGGTCAGCTACTATGCAAATGATTGACTTTGTGAATATGGTGATTTCACTGTTGCTGCTTTTAATGAAGAACTAGGACCTCTGCTGGAGGGTTTGCTGAGGACTTTTCAGAGCTGCTCATCTACCTCTGGTATCTGTCTGGCACTCAATTCTCACCTGTGGCTCCAAGAAGCTGTAGCATGGGCAGAGGCTACACCCAGGGAAAACCATCTCAACAGAAGGCTAAATCAGAGTGGGGATAACCGAGAAGCCTCAGCCTTCTAGGTGAATTAGGGAGATCTCTACCCCAAGCATGTGGAGAGTTCCCCTGCCTGAATGGGTAGAGCAGAAAAATTTGTTTCAATGGCCACTAAGACAGCGGAAGGAGGCATTGTAAAGAGCCCAGACATTGAAGATGCCAAAGTCATCCCCTGTAAAACCAGGGGATCACCAGTGGTCCTGACTTCTGTCTTGCCACTGGACTCCAATGACTCTGAAGTTGGCTTTGTGAAACTCTGCTTCCCTTAAGTCCAATTCCCGCACAAGATATCCCCCCTGATGTCCCTGGTCCTCCCCTAAAGCTGAGGACAAACAGCACCAGCAGCTTATAATGGAGGAAAGCAGAGAGAGATAGATGTTGTTCAAGATTAGATTTTGACACAGGTCTTTGTTTTGTAGGACGTGGGGGAAGCCAAAACAGGAGAGGGCTGCTGCTTTTTAAGGAAAAGAGCCTGTCTAGAATTCTATGACTTAAAATCATGGGGAAAACAACTTTTCAGCACTGGGAGGGATCTCCAATTGCTAATGAGTCTGCTTCCTTCCATGTCCAATTGGAGATTCACTAAGATTCTCCTAGAGAGAAAGCTTTGCACCCCTTTCTCTGAAGGAAGGACCATAAGCTCTTTCCTTTGGCATTCAACAAGATTTAGTATTACTAGTAGCAAAGCCAACCATATAAGTAGGTGAGATATGTGGTAGCCTACATGTTATGATTTGTGGGAATTTCAGGAAGGCAAAAAATACACACCAAATTTCATCATAATAACTGCCATTATTGGGCTTTAAATAACTCATATGGATTTACTACTTAAAGATATAACTACTAAAGATTTATCAACATTATCATATTTGTTACTTTTAATCACCCTGTGAGGCTGGTGCTATTATTATTCTTGTTTTACTCAAAAAAAAAAAAAGAGGTTGAGAAACATTAAGTGATTTGCTCATGGTCCAGTTTACAGAACACATATGAACATCATATTTGGTTCTTATTACAACCCTGTAAGGTACTTAGACCAAGATTTATTATCACCATTTTTTAAATCAGAGAATTAAGATAGAATTTAAGTGACTTGGCCAAAGGTACACAGCTTATAAGTCCTGGAAGCCTCAGCTGAATTGGTCTTCCTCATACGTATCTAAAATTTGTGAACAGTATCCTTTCTGGCAAACTACCTTTCACCATTATAGCTTATTTGGGGCTTTGAAATAATGGCATCCTCTCTTCATGTAAAGATCCTGAGGATAAGTTGAACTTTACAGTTACCCCCTTAGCTCCCTGAGAACCCAGATGACAACTGAGTGCAAGGCCTGTAAAGATTAAAATTTAGGAATATGGGGAGACTGAGGCAGGTAGAAATTAGTTTCTCTCTGCAAGGAATATATTTTTTAGAGGTTTATTAAAGGTTAAAGATTAAAGAATAAACAAGTAAGAAACATGTGCCTAGGCCAGAGGCCTAGACAAAATAACCTCACATCACGCAAGAGACACGTCTGCTCCAAAACGGAAGTCCAAAAGAGAGGCCCCAAAAACCTTTGCCACCAGTTTAAATCCTTCCTCAATCTCGGCCCACCTCAGAATTCCCGTGAGATTACAAAGCATTTTGGGGAAGTGGAGCAAAGGCTTGTGGGGATTGTAGTCCTGTATTCGAGCCTATTTTTTACAGGTCCCACAAAAATAGGACACAGGCTGGGCACCAAGGCTGAGGAAGCCAAGAAAGAAAAAAGGGGGCTCGTAGAGGAATCCTAGAATCTTTGTTTAGGAATCGGCCCAGAGAAATCATTTAGTCCATTCATCACACATGAATTCCTCACATTTCGGTTTTACCCAGGGACTACCCAGCCTGGTGGCATGTTTATTACACCCCTGCACATATGATCTCTGAGGCCATCTTTTTTAGGCCAATTTCACAGAAATTTGTAATCATCTATGGCCACTTTTATGACGGCAGATCTATACTCCTTCCCTTCTGTGTTTTCCTTCATTAATCGCACTCTCTACCTCTAGCCCAAGATAGTCCACATACAAGGAAGGACACCACTGTTTGACTTAACTTTAAATCTTCTCTAGAATGAGTTTCCTAATCAGTGGTGTCATACGAGGAAAAGTTCTGAAATAACGATGTGATGGCAAATCACTTGTTTATAGTACCTCTGCTTCCCAAACCCTTCATCGCTGAACTTTCATGCCCTTTAAAACAGGGGACAATGTCACACTGTATTCGGTGGCTGACTGGAGAAGCCAATAAAACCTTAATTAACAGAAACCCAACTAACTGGAACCCTGAGCATGGTGTAGTGAATTGAATACTGGCTTTGGCTTGGGGAGGGAAAATGACTGTGACAGACCTAGGAAATTGGGGATTATGAGGCTGAATTGAATCTCATATCCAGTGTCATTGTATAACTGGCTTGTTAGACATGTTGAATAAACCAGCCATGTAAATAAATATTGGACTCAGAATGTGGAAGCCAAAGGAATCAGGCTTAAGGCAAGCACTGGAGAGGTAAGGAATGAAAATCATATTCAAACCACAAAGATAATAGACCGGATCCTACTAGAATATATTGACTGATTTCTATAAGCTACATATAACTTCCTTTCTTTAACAGGTCTAAATATTCAGCTATAGACTGGCAGGAGACTAGTTACTTTTGGATGACTCTATAGAGCTTCATTGGTAAAGACGTGGCATGCCTGCAGAGCCAGCACTTGAGGAGCTGCTCCATTGTTCCCCCTTTTCCAAGCACCCGAGGACATTTTTTGTATGACCCACCCCTCTGTCCATCCTCCCAAAGCAAGCACTTTCTCTCTCAGCCCTCTGCAGTAATGTGGGGGTTCAGAGACCACTTGAATTTTCCCTCTGGGCACCTAAAGGCTTAAAGGTTCCCCAAGGCTGTTGGGGACTTGGGAGGCTGGTAAAAACATTCCATGGGAAGAGGGATATGTGATGAGAGGAGTGGGGAAGAGAGTAATGGTTGGGTGGAATTGAGCACAAGATATGGGCTTCACCTCTCGCAAAGAATGGTACCACCGAAGCATTGATTTGAGTCTCCACTATTTTCTTTTGTGGTTGTTATATAATTGTTTTAATCATGTCTGACTTTTCATGACCTCATTTGGGATTTTCTTGGCTATTCTCTTTAAGTGACCCTACCAAAAAATGTTTTTTTGCATTGTTAAGTGACTAGGTCAAGCCCTCAATATGTATTGACCTTTTGTTAGTGTGAGATGGGCTTTTCTATTTATCCAAGACTCCAGCCTCTGTCGACATTACTAAGCAGAGATGAGCAATTATCTGGAAAGTTTGTATTATGTAGACAAGAAAACTGATTAAGTGATTCTTCCATATCTTGCTCCCCCAGTAGCTGGCTTTTTGCCTGAATTCTTGGTAGAATTTCTCTAATTCTTCTCTTTGCATGCCTGCAAGGTTGTGGCATGTGTTTTCCTATATAAGAAGATAAAACTATTGTTTACCCCCTTGTCTCCCGGGACATATACTGAATGAATTATGATAACCTTACCTGTGTTACGTGTCCACAGACAGAATTTCCTTTGTTTCTCAATGCAGCCCCTTTAAGTTGGAAGAGAGGTATAGTTTCCTCTTGATGGATGGGGAAATTGAGGTTAAATTACTTGCCCTGGGTCACGTGATTATTAAATGTCAGTGTCAAAGCAAGAACCCAGGTATTCATATTTTTAGTCCAGTATTCCTCAAACTGCATGAAGCTGTCTTCTCCCCAGTAGTGCCCTTTTGCTGGTATGGTAGTTAATGCTATAGAGGATATACTCGCATTTTGAAGGAAATACATAACTATAAAGAAAACACAAATTCAATATAATTGTGCATTTTTTTCTTTTCTTTCCCATCATCCCCCTCCTCTGTTTTTTTTTTTAAGGTTAAGTAGGGTGTGAAATGTTTTCAATCACCCTGTGGGCATTGTAATTGCTTTACCTGGGAGATAGACTTGGTCCTTATCTCTGTAGGGCCAGCTGTATCTCTCTGTCCTTCAGTCCATTGTGCTAAGAAGTTTGAAGTGGCAATGGGGCTAACCAAGAAATTGGTTGTTGTTGTTTTTCTTCCCCTCTCTGCCTTTTTTCTCTGCTCTTTAGATGAAATGAGAAATCCTTGATTCCTCACATTCTCATTCTCTTTGCTTTTTGCCTTTTCCCCCCTCAGTCCTATAATGTAATGCCAATTATTAGAAAATATAATTCACTGTGTCTCACACCATTATTTATAATCTAGTGGAGCATTTTCTTCACATTCTTAATATCCATAGTGTCTGGGAGAATTACAGCTAGGAAGCTGACTGCAGGCCTCCGTGTAACTAGAGGAGATAAGAACATTGTTTTTACAGGGTGATTTTCAGTTGTCACTGGGTTTTCATGATTTCTATGGAATGACTAGAAAGTTAGGGATGCACTTAGAATCATTTTGCAAAGAAAATAAAAAGGTATACTCTCATTAAGGCTTCTGCTTTTTGTTCTGTTCCCCAATAAAAACAAACAAAAAACCCTATTATATCACACAAGATAAAGAGGGAAATGCAGTCTTTCTGAGGTGACCATCAGTAACTGGATGCCCATTATCTCATTACCTTTATTTTGACCATTACAATGAACATCATAACCTCAAAACACTTCCTAGCCCCAGCACTAGCCATAACTCTCTCTCCCTGCTCCTCCTCCTCCTCTTTTCTCCTGTCTTCTCCTCTCCTTTCTCTGTCTCTTTATCTCTTTCTCTCTGTCTCTCCTCTATTCTCCTACCCTCTTCTCTCCTCTCCTCTTTTCTCTCTCTGTCTCTGTCTCTATCTCTATCTCTGTCTCAGTTTCTCTCATTATCTCACTCAATTTCTCACTTTTCTATTCTCATTTCCCTTATTTTCCTCCTCTTTTCGTCCCCTCTTTCTTTCCCTTCTTTCTGCTCTGTCCCTTCACTCTCCCACTCCTTGTTTTCCCTTTTCCTCTCCTTCGCTCTGTCATTCAGACAGACACATTAATTGAGCTGGTAAGGGGTGTAAAAGGCATGGGACCTCTCATTGATGAAGTTTAGCTTATAAGAACTCTCAATTGGACACTAAAGATTTATTAAGTGCCTACTATGTGCCAGGACATGTGCCAAGAATTAGTGATAAAAAGAGAGGCAAAAGACAGTCCCTATGCTCAAGGAGCCCACTCGCTATTTAGGTAAAAGACATGCAAACTCCTAAGTACAAACAAACTACATACAGGATAAATAGCAAATAATCAGCAGAAGGAAGGCATTAGAATTAAGAGAGTTTCAGAAAGACTTCCTGAAGATGTAAGGTTTAAGCTGGGACTTGAAAATAGACAGGGAAGCCATGAGGTAGAGGTGATAGGAGAAGGGTATTCCAGGCATGAAGGACAGACAGCCACTGAAAATTCCTACAGTTGGAAGATGGAATGTTTTGTTCAAGGAATAAAAGAAGAGGTTCATATCAGTGAAAAGAAGAGTAAAGAGGGAGATGTAAGAACTAAGAAAATGAGAAAGGAGGGGTAGGGCTATGATGGGCTTTGAATGCCAAACAAAGATTTTGTATTGCATCATGAGCTGATGGAAAGCCATTAGTTTAGGACCGTATTTTAGAGAAATTAATTTAGTGACCAAGTGAAGGATGGACTTAAGTGGGAAGAGATTTGTGGAAGTCATACCAACCAGCAAATTATTACAGAACTCCAGGCATGAAGAGGCCCAATGCCTACACCAGGATGTTAGCAGCATCAGAAGAGAGAAAGGGATATTAGATATCTGTTCCAAGGTCAAATTGAAAGGTCTTAGCAATAGACTTGAAATGAGTTGGGATGGAAAGAGGCATGAAAGATAGTGAGGTATCATGTACAACAATTGTAAGACTGGGAAGATGCTGACAGCACCCTGAACAATAATAATGACGATTGGGAGTGGGAGGGTTTAGGGAAAAAGATGAGTTCAGTTTTGGACATCTTGAGTTTCAGATGTCTACTGGACATACAGTTTGAGATGTCTAATAGTCTATTAGAAGTATGAAACTAGAGGTCAGGAAAGAGGTTAAGCCTAGATAACTAGGTTTGAGAATTATCTTAAAGATGGCAATAGAATCCATGGAAACTGATGAGATCAGAAAAAAAAATAATATAGAGGGAGGAGATAAGATGTCCTAGGACAGAACTATGAGGGATACATCTCTTTAGTGGATATGATTTTAACAGAGTTAGCAAAAGAGTCTGAGAAGGAGGAGGAAAATGAGAGTGATGTCCCAAATACCTAGGAAAAAAGAAAACATTGAGAAAAAAGAGTGATTGGCAATATCAAAGGTTATAGAGAGGTCATGGAGAATCAAAGTGGAGAAAATACTATTAGAATGGGTAAATTCTAAGAGATTATTGGTAACTTTACAGAGAGCAATTAAAGTCAAATGATGATAATCTCTGGGTTACAAAGGTTTGTTAAATAGTTGGAAGTAAATATGAAGGGTTTTGGTGACTGACAGTTAACATTTCCATCTGGTGGAGCCAAGATGATAGAATACAGTTAAAGATCCTGCTGAATTCTTCAACATTTTCCTCCAAACAACTTAAAATAATGCCTCAAGTGAAATTTTAGAGCAGCAGAGTAAATGACGACCAAGAATTTATGCATACTAAGACATTTTAGGAGGGCCACAGAAGAGATCTATGAAACTGGAGTGGGTACAGGCTCAGAGTGAGCAAGAACACCAAAACTGGGCCATGGGGGTAGCCTGGACAGTAGTAGTAGCAGCTTCAGGAGCCCATAGGCAGTAAAGGGGTTGGACAACTAGTCCTAAAGAGATTACAGGGGACCCTTTGATGATATTTAGTACAATTGTCATTTATTGGCAACTCTATTGTCTATAAGCAATTCTGGATTGCAATTTCATGGTGAACAGGAACACATGATTGGTCACAAGGGAACAAGGGCACTGGTCATATAGCTCTAGGGCCAACAGAAATGCTAGAATTTCTGACTGCAGGGGAACAAAGGGTATTTCCTGATAAAGATCAGGGCACAGACTAAGAGAGCACAGATTATGCCTCTCCCAGGATAGCACAGCTTTGGAAAGACTAAAAGCTTGCAGACTCTCAAGTGTAGCTATGAAAAGAGCAGCACAAAAAAAACCCTATAGCTTGCTAAAATATCTTCCTGTCGTAGTTGAGGAGAGCCCAACTTTAATTTACAGTTCAAAGTGAAAAAAAAAACAGACTAGGGAAATGATCAAATGATAAAATCAACAACAACAATAACAACAAGACCATAAATAGTTACTACAGCAGCAAGGAATATCAAGATATAAACAGAGGAAAATAGCAATGTGAAAACAGATATATTCAAAGCTACAAAGTAAAATGGTAATTGAGCCCTAGATCAGCAAAGATCTCTGGAAAAGTGAAAGAAGGAGACACGAATGATAGAGGAAAGATTGGGAAGAGAAATGAGAGAGATGCAAGAAAACTATGAAAAGGAAATTAACAGCTTGGTAAAAGACACACACACACACACACACAAATGCTAAAGAAATAACACTTTAAAAAAAGAATTGGCCTAATCATAAAAGAGGTATGAAAATTCATTGAAGAAGAAAACTCTTTAAAAAGCAGAATTGGGGGGTGGGAGCAGCTGGGTAGTTCAGTGGATTAAGAGCCAGACCTAGTGATGGCATGTTCTAGGTTCAAATCTCTCCTCAGACACTTCCTAGCTGTGTGACCCTGGGCAAGTCACTTAAACCCCCATTGCCTAACCCTTACCACTCTTCCACCTTAGAACCAATACACAGTACTGATTCTAAAGCAGGAGGTAAGGGTTTTAAAACAATAAATAAAAGCAGAATTGGATAAATGGAAAAAGAGTCATAAAAGCACAGTGAAAGAAATTTCTTAAAAATTAGAATTCTGCAAGTAGAAGCTAAGGATTTCATGAGACATCAAGAATTAATAAAAGAAATAATAAAACTAAATAAAAAGAATGAAAAATAGGAGAAACTGTGCAATATGTTATTGGGAAAACAACTAATCTGGAAAAATAGATCTGGAAGAGATAATTTAATAATTATTATACTCACTGAAAGCTATGATAAAAAAGAATCTACACATCATATGAACAAAGAAAACTACTCCAATATAATATCCAGAGCGTAAAATGGAAATTGAAAGAATTCACTTATTACTTACTAAAAAAGATCCCCAAAATATCAAGGCCAAATTCCATAGTTCCCAGGTCAAATAGAAAATACTGAAAGCAGCCAGAAAGAAACAATTAAAATATCATGCAGTGATAGTCAGAATCACACAAGATTTAGTGGCTTCCTTGTTAAAGAACTGGAGGGCTTAAAATATGATATTCTGGAAGACCAAAAAAAGAAAAAAAAGGTTGGATTACATCCAAATATAACTTACTAATCAAAAGAGGGTTTTTTGTTTTGTTTTGTTTTTCCAGGGGGGAAATTGGATATTTATTGAAGTAGAGAATATCCAAGCATTCCTGATGAAAAGTCTTGAGCTGCACAGATAATTAGGTATTCAAACACAAGATTCAATAGAAGAATAAGAAGGTAAACATGAAAGAGCAATCATAAAGGACTCAATTACATTCCTATATGGAAAGATGACATGTAACTCCTAATTACTTCATCATAGCTTAGGAAGTTAGAAGGAGGCTATATAAACAGAGAATATGAGTCCATTAAGTTGAAATGGTCTCCTTCCCCCATTTAATGCAGAAAAAAATGTGGAGGTGATAAATAGGGATGTAATGAAAGAAGGGGAAAGAGAAAACTGGAATGGGGAAAATTGAATTGCTTAAAAGAGATGTGTAATGGAGTGGGGAAAATGCTTGAATGTCACTTTCACTGAAATTGCCAGAGAGGGAAAAATATACACTCAGTTCAGTATGGAAATCTATCTTGTTCAGTAGGGAAATGGAAGTGGGAGATAGTAAAAGGGAATGTGGGATTAAAGGAGGCAATTGTTGGAAGTAAAACAGACTTTTAAGGAGGGATAGGATAAAAAGAGAGGAGGAGAGGATAAACAAAAAAGAAAAAGAAAATAGGATGGAGGGAAATACACAGTAATAATTACTGAATGTGAATGAGATGAGCTAACACATAAAATGGAATCAGAAAGAAGAATAGATCACAAACCAGAATTCAACATGTGAATAAGAGATACATCCGAAACAGAAAGACAAATGTAGAGTAAAATAAAATGTTGAAGCAAAATCTATTTTACTTTATCTGATGTAAAAAAGGCAGGAGTATCAATCATGATCTGAGATAAAACAAAAGCATAAATATACCTAATTCAGAGGGACAATCAGGGAGACTATATTATGTCAAAAGGTATAATTAACAATGAAATAATATTGAAAAAACTATAGTAAGTTTATCTGATAATTGCTTCATTTCCCAAATTTAAAAAAATGTTAAATTTATAAAAATAAGAGCCATTCCCCAAATGATAAATGGTCAAGGGATATGAATGGGCAGTTTTTCTATAGTCATATGACAAATGGCTCTAAATCAGTGCTGGTGAACCTTTTAGAAATTATGTGCCAATCCACCTACCTCAGGCACCATGTGTCATGCCTGGCCCACCACTCTGTGCCAAATGCACTCCACCCCTCCCCTTACCTCACATAAAGGAGGGAGAAAGTTGCTATGCAGAAGGGCATGTAATGTAAAAAAATGTCAGTATGGAGAAGGGGAAGGGAGTAGCTCTGCCCAAGCCTCTGCCTTTCTAGTGATAAACTCGGGGGGGGGGGGAAGCATGTATGCCCACAGAGAGTATTCTGCATGCCATATTTGCCACCCATATCACAGGTTCACCATCAGTGCTCTAAATCACTATTGATTAGAGAAAGCCAAATTAAAAACAACTTTGAGGCACCATCTCATACTTATCAGAAATGATAAATCCAAGAAGTGATGAGGGGAAGCAAGTAGATTAATGAACTGTTGGTAGAATAACAGACTGGTTTAACCATTCTACAGAATCATCCGGAACTATGCCCAAAAGGCTATAAAATTCTACATACACTCTGATCTTAAAATCTACTACATCTGTACCCCAAAGAGATAAAAGAAAAATAATGACAACCTATATGTACAAAGATATTTATAGCATCTCTTTTTATGATGATAAAGAATTGGATACCGAGAGGATGATCATCAATTGGAGGAATGACTGAACAGGATTTGGCGTATGGTTGTGTTGGAGTACTATTTTCTGAAAAGAAATAATGAAAGGTGTTTGTTTTAGAAAAAAACAACAACATAGCAAAACCTATATGAATTGATGAAAAGCGAAGTGAGAAGAATCATTTTGTATAGTTAACAGCAATGTTGTAAGGACAACCAAGCATGAAAGACTTAACTAGTTTGATTAATACAATGATCCAAGACAATTCCAAAGACCTCATGATGAAAAAATGCTATCCACCTCTGGAGAGAGAACTGATGAGCTCGGAGTTCATAATGAAATATAATTTTCTCTTTTTCTTTATATATATATATGTATAATGACATATACATATGTTTTGAAATTCAATATGCCCAATGTGGAAATATGTTCTGTATATTTCACTTGTATAATTGATACATTATTTGCTTCTCAGTGGATGGAGGGAGGGGTGATGGGAGCACAGAATTATAAACTCAAATTTTTTAAAGAAAATATATTAAAAATTAATAAATGAAAATACAAAAAATAATAAAAATTAAAATTTTTCCATTCCCTAGTTATTCAAATATGTAGTACTAAGGAACAAGAAGTTCTACCTTCCACAAGTTCTTAGTGTCATTGGAGAAAACAAAATGCAGATATGTAAAAACTTAAACGATGTGATCAGGGCTCAGTGAGTGACACTGACACTAAATACTATGAGTTCAGTGGAGAAATATATCAGCTTGAATTGGAATAGTTAAGAATGGTTTCATGAAAAAGCAGTCATTCAAGGTAAGCCTGAAATATTGAGTAAATTTTGGATCAGAAGAGAAGAATCAGTTGTATATCCTTGACTATTGGTATCTTTCCAGTAAAATGTAATTTCTAATAGAGAGGAATTGTGTTGTACTTAATAGAGTGTTGATAGGAGTTAGGAAGACTTAGGTTCAAATCCTATCACTGATGTTCAGTAGCTGAGTGATCTTTGGCCAATCACTGAACATCTGAGTGTCTGCGTTTTCTCATGTATAAAATGCTGAATATGGAACAGATATCTTCTAAGGACTAAGGCTCTAAATCTATGAAACCTTAAGGCTTTTTTAAAAATTAATTAATTATTTGCTTAATTGCTTTATTTTGTCTTTGTATCCCAAGCACCTAGCACAGATCCTAGAACATAGACACTTAAGAGCTCACTAAATTGAATACTCATGAATTCCCATCTCATTTTTAGTTCTGGAGAAAGTAAGACAGAAAATTGAGGGTGGAGGGGAATGTAGATCCTCTTGTTCTGACTGCCCCAAGTCCAGAGCAAATCTCAAACAAGTTATTTATTTTCTCCCTTTTGACTCTTAAGAGTTTTAAGATTGAAAGAGCCTAGAGATAGAGCTGAAGTAACCTTAGAAGCCCCCTCTGTTCCAAGGTGGGGTGGGGTGGGTATGAGGTCCATTGACTTGCCCAATGTCACAAATGTGGTAAAAAGTGGCAGAGCCAGGACTAAAACCTTTCAGATGACAATGAAGTAAGTACTCACATTTCAGTCCATTTTCCATTTCTGCTTTATAATCTTTTAATCGTTTTCTAAAATCCTTGTGATGAGTCTCAACAAGTTTTGAACAAAACAGGGTGAGGAAGGTTGGACTAAAAATATTTGCTTGACTCAGCAACATTGTCTTACATTATTCCAGGCTTGAAATACAGTTGAAAAGGATTCCAAAATCAATTATCCCAATACAATGATTCTTCCAACTAAAATGGATTTAAATTTTTGCCTTTCAAAGAATGTCTAAAGTTGTTTCTTACTCTTTCTTCCAACCCCACCAGGTATATCCTGGCTGCTTTTAATTGTTCACTGCACAGTACCTCTCCATATTTAAGATCATTAATAGCCTTCTTTCATTTCTCTCCTTCATTCTGTATCCTCAATCTCAGGACTCATCAGCTAAAAGTTTTCTGTTATTGAAATCAGTGACTGAATGAACACTCCCCTGCTTTTCTTTCCTCATTTATTTTGTGATACATCAACACTTTGGGTGTGTAGCTATATTTTCTTTTTATTGTTTAAATTCTCAAATTCTTGCACTTATATATGTGCTCTCTGACTAAATTAGAAATGCCCTGAAGCATTTCCTCACTTACTTTTGTCACATAATATGGTACCTATTGTACTATAGCTGTGGATATAACACAATTTAATAAATGCATAAAAAATAACCATGGAATAAATCCTAATCCCTTTAAATTTCTGCATATAACTGATATGCACTTTAAGTAGTATTGCTGTTCTTCTGTCAGTCACAAATGCTGTTGTGGCTTGACTAGCACAAATGTTGTAAGTCTCTAAGAACTCTTCACATTGTATGTACTCAAAAAGCATTTGATGATGATTGAGATGGTGATGATGAGCTAGTGGGTAACCATCAGGGATATGCTAAAGTAAGTTCCAAGTGGTTTGCGAGAGTAAAGCCAAGTGTTAAATTTTTAGTATGAGCATTTATACCTTAGAAATAGGCAAAAACTACATATAAATCAGCGACTGATTTATTTTATTGATTGTCTCTACTTGTTGTTCATTCTTTGTTTTCCAAGAGGACCAACGATATCATGTGCAAGAATTGGATTCGAGAGGCCAAGTTGCATAGATTTGTCAGCCTCATTCTCTCTTCCAGAGGCAAAGAAGTCTAGAGGTAAGTCAAAAGGCTATGACAACTAGTGAAGACTCTGCATGTAATGGAAGACCTTGCTGTCTTTGATGTGTGACCAAGCTCTAGGCACTACACGGTACCTTCTTCAGCTGCCTTCATGGACACTGGGAAAAAAATGTTCTCCCTCAGTCTGCTTTAACCTATCTGCCAAGACAGATTTACCAAGGTGTGGCCACTGTGTTGTTACAGCTTCTTGAAGCCATAAATTAGAATTAGGTGAAAGATGAACACCAAAGGTGGATGAGTAGCCATGAAAAGGGCTTGGTAAATCTTCATAGCAGAGGTGATAGCCCTCTAGAAACACTCCATTTGTTTTTCTTAAATCATCATTTTTATTGGGTTTATTAGGATATTTATTATTGGAAGGGTGCCACTGAATAACCTATTGAACTCTAAACAACAAAAGCAAACATTACTTGAATGCTTAAGGAGTCTGAAATTGCCTCCAAAATGTAGGCAGATTTTGCGAATCATGATGTCAGTAGGTCTTCAGGAGGATTCAGACACCACTGAGATGGAAAAGTAGGATAGCAAGCAATGAATAAATTTAGGGGTAATGAAGACAAACATCTCTTTGGGCTTGGCCATTTAGCCCTAGACTGTCTATTCTTTAGCAGTTTCTATCCTTTAATTTTTAGTGCAAAATAATTAAATTAAGGACATATATTAAATTTCCTTCAGAAAATGTAGGTATGATCCTGAAAGATTTTGGCAGGGGGTATAGTTATTCTGATCTGACTTCACAGCAGAAATAAGTTGGAAACAGAATGCTATATCCATCTCACTCTAGCCTGAAGTAGGATTATAGAAACTTATAACTGAATGAATCCAGAGTCCATCTAATCCAATAAGTCAAGGGAATTGTCCAAGGTCACACAGGTAGTACTGGATTGGGGGTTTGAATCCAGATCCTTTGATTCTAAATTCAGAGCTCTTTCCATTGTACCTCATCTTACACTTGTCTGAGTTTCTAGAGCACATCATTGTCATCATTCAAATGTTGATAGTTTCATGTTCCTTTGTCCTATAATTATATCTGTATACTCCTTATCTTTCATACTGCCTACAAACTCCTTGGGGCCCACGACCCTGGTCACACCATCTATGGTTCTCTGCTTCTGCACCTTACACATTGCCTAGTATTTAATGCACAGTGGTATTTGATGAGCAAACAAATGAAGAAATTAGAAATAAAAATAACAAATGCATCATTTAAATGATCCTCAGGAAGGGGTGGGTTAGATGTTAAAGTATTTCAGATGAATTCTTGTTTTCATTGTGTTTTCATTTTACATCAGAAAAAAGTGGTAAAATGTCAGGTAGCATAGAATGCCATCTCCATCTTTCCTAAAGGGGTCTGTTCGGTTCCATTCTTCCAATTTATTATTCAGGGTAAAATAATAGTTCTTATAATTGAAAGTGATCAGGAAAACACTGGGCAAAATTTCTAAAGGGGCTGACTGTTTAGCTCTGTCTTCAACTGATGGGGTCCCTGCTCTATCTAGACATCTTTAAATCCATATTCGATTCATATAGTCTTTCATTCTCCCACTCTGAAAGCAGCTAATACTTTCACCCCATATCCTGCATTGCACAATTGACTCACTGCCTTATGGGGGGCTTCACTCTCCACTCGTGCCTCATGTATCATCCGCTGCCGTAGGCAGCTGGAGTACAACATTGATGGACCAATGGTCTGATCCAATATGGCAAATCCTATATTCCTGTTTGGGTACAAATGAATAACCTCATACAGCTCTGCAGACATTCAACAAAATGATGAAGGGAAGGGAAAAAAAACACAAATGGAATTTCCCGATCATTGCATTCCACTTTATTTCTCTGTTTTAACTTTGTAAGTGAATTCAATGTCTGTAGAAGGCGATTGATGGCTTTAAAAGAAAATGAAAAAAAATAAGAAAGAAAGAACAGGAGGAAAAAAAAAAGTTAAAGCCCCATACTAGAAATCTTGTATCATCTTAGTTAGAGCTCTTCTCTAACCAGCATATCATTTGCACTCCAGTTTGATGATTTTTAGTCACCTCTGAACCTGAAACTAGTAAGGTTTTTTTTTTGTTTCCCCCTTTTTTTTAAGTTGTCAATTGCAGTTATTGTGAAAAAGACTCTGAAATTTGACCCTGATCAGTTTTTCCAATCTGATCCCCCCAAAATCCTGGCTGCTAATCTATCATAGGATAAATCAGTTAACCTCAGTTTCCTCATGTGCAAAGTAGGGGCTTTTGCCTAGTCCCTTCTATGTTTAAATTCCATGATCTACCTCCCTTATAATCCTTCTTCACAAAAATCCCTCATAGTTCCAGTCAATACATCTGTGCATATTCTTTCCTGATATCTCAAGTAACGACAAAATTTAATGCTGTTGAACATCTCAAGAATCTACAGAAGCTCAAGTGGTGAGCGCTTCACTCTCTGAAGTGAGATCCTCCGTAATCCACTATAGTCTCAGAGAGGATGGTAGGTCAGATGAGTGTGGCAGAAGCCCTCGATCCACCATAAAAGAGACTTGGATTCCAAATCCAGCAATGCTCCTTGCTAGCCAGGCAAGCCACTTCACATCTCTTTACCTCAGTTTCCCCATCTGCAAAACATAAAGGTGGAAGTGGATGATCCCCCCAAAATCCTTTTAGTGCTACTTACATAAAGTTTCTTTCTTTTAATTTTAACATTCATTTAAAATAAAATTAGTACCGAATTCTTTTCCTCCCTCAAGCCCTCCCCCCAACCATTGGGAATGCAAGAATATGCATCCATTATACATGTGAAGCCATGCCAAACATATTTCCATACTTCCATAATGTTTTAAGGCATACCTCCTTTTGAAGAGAGGCTGAGACTAGGAAAGAACACTGCATGGAGAAAGGGTCCGTGTACCCATCACAAACCAAGCGGCCGATTTAAAGGTCTAGAGGTTGAGTGGGGGGGTCAGGGGCGAGGGGGAGTGGGGGAAGCACTCGGTCCACAGCTGGCAACACCAGTGTGGACAAACACTCCAAAGGCCCAACAGACATAAACACAATAAAGGATGCAAGGAGTCAATGCCACAGAAAGAGCTCAGAAATAATTGAATGCTAACACTGTGCATAAATCCAGGCAAGATTCCAGCGGTGACCTTGAGGTGAAAAGGCTCCTTAAACTGCAACCAAAGCTTTCTATTCTGAAGGGATTAAACCTCAGAAAATCATTCTCTTTTTTCTCATTCATGTTTCACACTTTGTAGAACTGCACATAAAAAATGCAGATAGATCCGCATTGGGCTGTATTCCTTTTCTTTCTTTTTTTCCCCACTCCTTTTTTTTCTTCCTCTTCCTCACAGAGAGATCTGTATTGGCCTTGCCAGAGATCAGGGCAGTTGAGCTGTTTTCACCTTTTGATTATACTCAGTAATTGTCAATACTGGGTTAGCAAGTTTTCGAATGGAAATTACCAGTGAGTGATAAAGCAGCCAGCTCCTGGGGAGGTGGAAGGCAAGGGAGGCTGTGGAGCCCTGTTTGCTGTTTCTATGGCTCATGAAGAGTAGAAGAATAAATTTAATAAACTTCTGAATGCAATGTATGATCAGAGAACCCTAGATTCATGAGCCTCAGGTACCTGAGGTAAACAACAAAGGCATCCAGCTAAGAGAGCCTAGGAAGTCTGGCCAAAGCTTAGCCCCAACTACTGTGCTATAGATAGACTATCAGGACTTAGGCCTAACAGAATTGTTGCCTAGAGGACTTGCAAGCTTGATTTTTCTTTTCTCTCTCTGAAAAGATAGTGATGATCACAGAACCCAAAGTTATTTAGAATATCAGCTACCAAAATAGACAGTGCTTTCTGAGTTTAGAGCATGAAAGGATTAATGCTGGATTATCAGGATAAAAGAATGGATTCCAAAAGGATGGCATTTATAAGTTAACCAAACAAACAACTCCCTCCATCCATATTTTTATTATGAACAATAAGAAGGAAAAGAATCAGAAAAGTGATATTCTAAATGAAGAGCCATAGGCAGGATTTAAGAAATGCACCTTTTCAATTCATAAGCAATTTATGCTTTTCTATCTAAGTGTCCGATTAACAAGCACAGATGCCATTTTCCCAGCAAAAAATGTAGATTTTTATTACTTCAAACCAAATGTTTCCATAAAATTCTCCAGACCATTTGCAAAGGTCTACCAAGAATTTGGTCCTAAATATGGTAGAAACTATTTTCTCCTACCCCAAAATCAATTAATAAGCCAATATTGACTGAGTGGCTACAGTGAATCCAGCTCTGTATTAGGCAGTGTGCAGAGCTGTCAAACATATGCCAAGGGCCACATGTGGCCCACAACACTCTCGAGTAATGCCTGAACCAGATTAAAATGTAATTGAGAGATATTTAACAAAATAAATTAGAGTAAAACATACACAATGATAATATGTGATTTCCTAAGTCAATATGCACACATTGGGATCTTTGGGTAAGATTTAGTAGCCTCTTTTTCAATTTGTTTGACATTATAGTAAAGAAACTATAAGGAAAGCACTTTGATTTCCAGGAGTGTAATATCCTAGTTGTCCTGGAGGCAATTTGTGTTCAGCAAAGGCAGGAGAGTTGAGTGAACAAAATGGAGGCAAGGAATCAGAAAACATGGTTTGATTCTGAAGTGTACAACCTTCTAACGATGACCTTATGTTCATAGAACCTCTCTACTCCTCAATTTCTTCTTCTAGGAATAAAAATAAATAGTAGAAATAAAAATGTTTGGCCTCACAGGTTTATCATAAGAAATAAAGGAGACAATGTACTTGGTCAAGTGCTTTGTGATCATAAAGCAAAATGAATGGGGTTGGGGTGGAGGGTCATTCTTAAAAAAATAGTAATAAATTTTATCAATGATCACCTTCATTAGAATGAACATTGGGATAGAAAGTGTGACATTAAAAGTCAATTGAAATAAGACTATCTGAGTTCAAAATCAAAGGAATTTCTAGATGTGATACCTTGAGCAAATCACTTTGCTCCTTAATTCTTAGTCTCCTCATTAGTCAAATGGGGATAAGTACACAAGATTGCTGTTGGAATCAAATGTGATAATACATATGTATATGTATTATATTTGATGTTTATATATGTATACATAGTAATTTGTAAACATTAATAAATGTTTTTTTGAGATTTCTGATTCAGCTTTATTTCACATGAACATGTCAAGAAACGATGTATCGTTCTGATGTTGATACTTAATATCTAGTTTTATCCCTAGTAATTGCCAAATAATTTATAATTTTACTTGATACAGATCTTCCTCTTCTATGATCTGTTCTTTAATGTATACATTCATAATATTAATTTATACTATTAATAATAATGTCAATAAATGTTATTATCATGTTCTTTGCTCACCAGTTCACTTTCTAAAATCCTGATGATGTTGAAATAATATTCAGACAAACCAAGTTGGGTATATTAACCATCTACTTTGCCCTCAGTCAAGAGATGATGAATCCTGCTGCTCCTGGAGAATTCACAATAAATGGCAGGGCTAACAGAATCATATTACCTCACTGTGAAAACAATATAAGCAAGAGCCACATTGTTCAGACAAAAATAAAATCCATGTACTCAATGTGCCCAGAAAGGAGATAAAGTGAAGGACCAGTGCTAAATCTAGAGATCGAGACAGAGTTAGAAAGAGATGATATAGATATAGTCTACTCTACATATATACATATGCATATTTGTTGTTATTGTTCAGTTGTTTCAGTTCTGTCTGATTGTGAACCCATTCAGGGTTGAATTTTTTTTTGGTTTTTATTTTCTTGGCAAAATATCAGAGTGGTTTGTCATTTCCTTTTCCAGTTTATTTTACAGCTGAAGATACTGAGGCAAACAGGGTTCAATAACTGGTCCAGGTAATACAGCTAATAAATGTCTGAGGCCAGATTTGAACCCACAAAAATGAATTTTTCTGACTCTATCCAGTGTGCCACTTATCTGCATATACTTATGTGTGTAGATATGTATATACACACAGAGACATTATATATATATATATGTATATATATATATATGGGTATATACTCACATCACACATATTCTAATCATTCCTTCTTTCCCTCCCTTAGGAATCTTTGTTTCAGCTGTTCTCCCCACCTGGAAAGGGGAATCGTATAAGAATAGTGGGGGCTCAGGTGGGGAAAGCCACCGAAACAAAGCAGCTTGAGGGGAATGAAGTCATGATGATGAGCATCATTTCTCAAGGTGGATCCACAAAACTTCACTTTTATTTGGGTTCTGAAGCCATTTTGTGATGGTTTCAAACAAAAGAATAAATTACTCCTGTAGAGAAAAGTAGGCACAGAGGCAGCCAAGAAAGCTGTTTGTCTGTCTTCCTCATCCTATGTCTTACCCCATGATGGAAAGAGCATCACTTTTGGATGCAAATCCCTTTCTCCTATATAAATGTCCTTCCTCCCTCCATTTGTTGGTGTCTTTTTTCCGCTCCTCTCCCTTTTATTTCTCTATTGCAGTCTACCTTTGCAGGGTATCCTTCTTCCTCTCCCTGCATTTCCCAGGCATGTGATGGAGGTCACTCGGTGTGTGCCCGTGTCCAGAGTGAACCTGGCATCTCTCTGCCTTCCAGCTGCTACTCTGAATCAAGTTCCATTTGGAGCATGACTTGACAGAGGAAGTGACCATGTAAAGCAGAGGCTTAAGTAAATGTCAGGATTAGAGTTGATGCCGTGTTAAACTGTGTTACCTTGGCAATAATAGAACAGGGCATAACCGTATGATAGAGAGAGTGATCAGTTTAGAATCATGAAGATCTGGGTTTAAATCCCACCTCATAAATTTATTAGTTGCTTCTTCTTTGTAATTGTTGACAAATCACTGAATCTCTCCAGGCCTCAGTTTCTTCATCTGTAAAATAAAGAGGGGAAGGGCTTTATTCAATGGCCTGTTAGGATCCTAACAGGTTTAATCCTATGAGTATCCATTGAGCTTCCAACAGATTGTCTACACTGTTCAAATAGCCATGTAATTTTCAGGGCTCTCCCACCCATCTATTTTTTTTTAAGTAATATAGGTCTAGTCAAAATGGAAGATAACATTGAAAATGGGATTGGAAGGGAGTATAGCCACTGGGTGAGGAGAAATATTTCCTAGAGAGAGGCACTTGGGGAAACAGCAGGAGAAAGATGAGTGGAGAAATTAAGTAAAGCTGGACTGGGAGAAACAAGCCTATTCCATTATGCCCGTTCCAAGTAATTTCATGCTGATTATCTCAGCCCTGTGAGTTAGATATTTTATGAGTGAGGAAACTGAGGTGTGGACAGGTGAATTAACTTGTCCAGAGTTGAACTGTGAGACAGGAACTAAGCAAGGACAGAAACCTCTTTCTTCAGACTTCTGGTGCATGGTCTTTTCCCAGATCCCTATGCCACAGAAAGAAATGTGCCTGTGAGAAACGGCACATTTCTCCTCTTTGAGCTCTATAAACATGGACATAAGATTTCCAAAGCAAAATTACAGTGATGCTCGCCTAGGGTTGAGTATTTGGGGTTTGTTCTATCAGAAGGTGCATTACCCAGGAAAGGATTGCAGCTATCCAGAAACTGAGTGCTCTAAAAATCAAAAAGCAGCTCAGAGCAATTCTTGGGACAATGGGATTTTGCCTTTGGCCCCTTTTTCAAAATCCTACTTTCCTTTATTCTCCCTTACACCTGCAAGGAACAATATCCAATATGGTGCTTGACAGGACTGGAAGGCTGTTACTCTTGGACAAGCTATCTAACTCCTCAGGACCTCAGGTTCCTCATCTATAAATTTAGGGGGTTAGACAACAGTACATGAACTCTGAAGTCCCTTCGACTCTGCATCTCTGATCTCATCTCAACCATTTAGCCTTGGACAAGAAGGCCTTCTGAAGATGAAGACAGGGACCTTGGCTTTAGAAGTCTCCTTTGGCACAGACATTAAAACGTGCCTTTTTTAAAAATGTGCCCTTCCTGTTGGGATGTTCCCTGAGGAGAGCCATTATAGCTTGCCATGTCGGAGAAAAGTTTCATGGAGGAATGAATCAAATACACACAGTGTGCTGACAGTTGGCAGTCAACTTGACTAGAATTGTGCACTTCGCAACATGCTTTATGTGACTGGGAACATTTACATTAAGGTCAATTAGGTTGCCAAAATGGAGAAGCACAGCTGAGGGATGCTCAGTGGAGTGCATTGGTGTTTGGCAGGGGAAACAATACTGATAAAGCTACCAGAGTTCAGTCTGCCAGCTGGTAGGTGGTCCCAGCCTTGTGTGAGAATCCCATTTAATTCAATTCAATTCTGCTAATATTTATTACAGATTTTGCTGTTGGTGGTGTTTTTTCATGGCGCTATGCTAGGCGCTGCAGGGGATTTTAAAGAATATTAGACCAGGTCTCTGATCCCGAAGAGGTTACTGTCATTTAGCTGAAGAGATGGTCAACATGCAGACTAACTGGAGAAGTCTACTTAACCACACAATGGATTTGGGCCAAGGCATCTGGGTGTCCTAAACAAGGTTTAAATGTTTCACCCTTCCCTCTTGCATTGAAAATTACGCTCCAGGTGTGATATTGGTGCCAGAGGCTTCGAGCCTCCACTCGTAACCTCTGAAGCTTTCCATCACAGAATAGGTAAATATATGCTATCAGGAGTAGAATTTTCTGGCATATTCCTTTATAAAAACATGTTAAAAAGTAACCTTAGTTGTACCTCCCTTTTGGGTGTTTTATCTAGGTGGCTGCCTACCTTTTCTATTTGTCTAAATATGAGATGATGTAGTTAACAAAGTATGATGTGGTGTATGAATGATCGTCCACCCTGGAATTGGGGAGACCTGGGCAAAAGTTGATCTCAGCCCCCTGTATGACTTAGAATACTGTCAATAAGCATTATCTACCTTGTATTGTTTTTTTAATTAATTTTGTCAAATATTTTCAATTGTATTTTAATTTGGTGCCACAATTAGGGTTTGGGCTGCTGGAATTTGACAACTCTTTTGTACAAGTCACTTCACTCGAGATGAGTTTTTTTTTTTAATCTTTACTTTCTCTCTTAGTATCAGTTCTAAGGTAGAAGAGCAGCAAGGGCTAGGCAGTCAGGGTTAAGTGACTTTCCTGGGATCACTTAGCTAGGAAGTATCTGAGGTCATATTTGAACCCAGATCCTTCTGTCTCC